>NW_010510677.1:80232-94297 GCF_000687285.1 Phaethon lepturus
AATTCTCCGGATTAAGAAAGATGGATAAGATCAAACCAAGCTGTTTCAGCACAGGGGAGGAGTGGGCAGGAGGCAAATGTGAAGGCATACAGGGAAAATACAGACATGACCAGTATTTGACTGCAGGGACCTACAATCTGGCAGTTGGAGACATCCAGGTTTTTTTTAACCTTTTGTTCATTGTTTTAGTAATTTTATCTCTCGATGACAGATGAGGCAGATATTGCTAGGAAACCAAATGATTTCTTTGACTCTGTCTTCTGTGGGGAGAATGAGGAAACATGCCAAAAATGGAGAGAAATTTCCCAGGGGCAGAAAATGAAAAATTAATGAAATGCTAGGCAACACCCGAGTGTGTCAAATAAAAGAAAAAAGGGATAAGAACAATTAAAATCAGACAATGCTCTGAAGGGGTCAGGAGGATCGGCAAGGCAGGAGCAATAGTCTGAAGAACAACTTTATGGTGGAAGATCTTTAACTCCCCATGAGGAGCAGATGAGACACTGCGTGAGCTCAGGTTCAGGACAGAGAGCGGGGAACACCAGGCCCCCTTGAGCCTGGCCTTAGCACTGGGAAAAGTTACTGGCAGTAACTTGAATAGAGAGTGACATACATTTGCAGGAGGGATGTCAAGGTGGACAGACTTTCTTTTCTGTAGGGAGATGAAGAGACATCCAGGATGAATAAGCCAATCTCGTTGACTTGGTTTTCAGCAGGCAAGTACAATCTCTATAATCAATGACAGCAAGTGGAGAAGACAGTGTATTGTGGTTTGGTGGTAACTTATCAGGTTGGGGAAAAAGCAACATACGTAGGTTAATTTTCCTTATTGCCTATAAAGAGGTATACATATTATTGTATATAGAGGTGTTCTGTGCCCGTGACATCTGGTTATTGAAAGGTTTTGTTAGCACCAAGCCCACATTTGCTGCTTCCATCTTGCAGCCGCTCTGCTGCCTAGGAGCTGTTTAGCAGAGTAGTTAACAGCTCCGAATCCCAGCCTCTAACCTAACCACCGCTTGGGGCTGCCAGACTGACTCTGCATGCTGGTCCTGCAGCGGCCGCGGGTTTGGGACTGGAGTCCTAGTTTGGAAGCAACTCTCTCTCTCAGCAAGGGACAGCAGGAGAAGGCCATGGATCTAGGTCTAAACTCAAGAAGGCATATGGCTATGCCCCTTTGGGACAGGACTGTTTTCCTAGATTAGTGAGTGACGCTTTCAGCTTGCTAGTAATAACACAGGGGAAGACTAGATGCAGAAACATGAAGAAACAGGAAAATAGGTCAATCACTCCTGAGAACAGAAGAGAGTGGGGACAATGCTGGAAAACAAATAGCTGAAAGGATGAAACCCAGCTACCTTGACAATGGTGCAGGATGTTGACTAAGAAAGCATCACTGGTGACACAAAAAAAAACCCCAAAACAGGCCAATGATGGAGAACAGATTGCATCTCCTTTACAAAAAGTAGAAAAAGGCTTTCTGTGGATCATAACCCAGAGACCAATATGTTTTGCAAGGCACAGTGGTAGCCCCCAGTCTCTTTAATTCTCTTTTAAAAGAATTAATTTTCTGATGAGGGTACTTGTCAGCAGGTCACATGGTGAGCATGGCATGTCTGCTGGTATCAGCTAGGTTGTGATCCCCCACCAAAGCAGACAGCCTTTCTGTTTTACAGAAGCAGGGTGAGGGGAACTGTCAGATGGAGAGAGAGGTGCCAAGACTTCCTTGATGGAAGGTGATAGACGGGTCTCACACTTCTATACCAACTGTTTCAAAGCCTGATTTTTCAATCACTTTAAATAATTTCTTCTGGATCCAAAATAAATGTGGACAGATGACATGATACCCAGACAAAACCTGACTCTCCCAGTGGGAGGAGGAATATTCCTGAGGTTAGTAGGAACTCAACTTTTAAAGCCAAAGAAAGTAACATTTTTCCTATATGCAGCCATTACATTTCCTTTCTGTGCATCTCCTCCTTCCTGTAAAAGAAAAACACTCACGACTAAGTGAGATCCAATATATATATTTATGTATATATATAAAGTGTGATGCTGGAAGAAGCCTGCTGCCAGAAACCCTGGATGCTTTGGGACCAAAGCCGTGCTGAAATCAACTGGAGCCCTTCATTCACAGCTCCGTGGGCATCTTCTAAAACCCTGCATGAAGCTGTATCCCAGAGCCTCTCCTGCAGGTGTAAGGCCACTCATGGATTTTACATCAAGAATGGCAAAACATGAGAAACAGTCCCGTTCCTACCAAATTGACTGGCAGGCTTTTCTCCCAGCCGAGTGTTTCACCAGTTCAACAAGAATAAACATGCCGTAACTGGCTGCCCACCTACAGCGTGGGGGTAAATTGTTGCTTACCCAAACCAAGCCAGATAAAAAGCCAAGGGCCAGCTGGCATCTGTCAAAGGAAGCCGATGGTAGGCAGCAAAGGCACAAGGTGGAAAGCCATGCGCCTCATTTTGGCTTCAGGTATGTCTGCGCAGACTTGCGAGGCCCTGGGTTTGGAAGGGGATTTGTGCAGGCGTAGCCAGTGCTTTTACTGCATTTATCTCAACATCAGGTTTTAAAGTGCTGGTACAAGGGTACAATGGTGAGCAATGAAATCACAGCCCAGATTTCTTTTGGATCTACAGCTGTTTATCTGAATTTTTGGCAGCCACCTCCATGAACTAAGGTTTTCATTGGGCTCGTTGTTTGGTGCTGGCCGGATCCTCAGCAGCTGGAGTCAGCAGCTGTAATTTCACATCGCTTCAGTGAAACCCGGGGAGCTGTTGTGATTTGTCCCAGCTGAGGATCTGTCCCACAGTATGAGAGAGATCACATCGTAAAGGAAACCATTTCACTGGGGACCAAGGCTGCGGAGCCATCCATTTTGCCATCTGGCTTTGCAGCACAAGGGGTTGACACTTGAAAGGGAGGAGAGGAAGGAAAGACTCCACCAAGCTGCTACCTGGCTGTGCAACCCTGCATGGCATTTGGGTAGGGAGATAAACCCCTCCGTGGGATCCTTTCGTAATTTGAAGCACCAGTCTTTGTACAGGATAATTCTATGCATTTTTCTACATTGCACCATCCAATGCATATAAATCATCTGCATCACCGCGACTCTCTAATTCATTCACTGGCACAAGTAAGTCCTAAATAAAACTCAGCACTTTGCAGATCTGAATCCCCTACACAGAAAAAGGAGGAAAAGCAGCCTTTTTACTTTTCTCCAAAATCCAGCATAAAGTATGACCAGAGGAGGCTGTGAGCTACTTGGGAAGTAACATTACAGGCAGAGATGAACCTCAAGGTTCTTTGTGCAAGACTAAACTGGACAGACATCATGACACCTCCCACATACATTTTCATGGACCAGACCCTACACTTTAGTGGTGTTCCCCTGGTCTCATTCTGTTGCTTTATCAATGAGTACCCTTCAGAAGCCTGGGGGGAACACCTACCCCTGTTCGTTGCAGTGCATGTGCCGCAGTGGAGAAGAAGTGGCATTTGCAGGATGCTCAGGGCCAGCTCCTGTGTTGAGGGTGAGAGCCACCAGCGTGGAGCTGAAATGGCTGCTCAGAAAGAGGAAGGGTTGTGCAGGAGATGGCTGCCAGGCTCTCAGGGAAGAAGTGTCTCCAAAACCCATGGATGAACCCATCCCTTTGCATAAGACAGGGAGGAAAGCTCCTGCTATTCAGGGCTCTTCAGCATGGAGAGGAGGGTGTGCAACCCACAGCAGTTTACCCCGGGCCCCTGTTCAGCACTTACAGGTTGGGTATCACATCACCCTGTGATGCATCCTGGCCCCAGGGCATCCCACAGCCTCTGTGTGGTCCTGACTTCCCTCGCAGAGTAAAGTTAAAGACAAGACAAGAAAACCTTAGCAAGAAGGTGGTTCATCAGAAGGCATCTCCTCAAGCAAGACCCGGACCCTCACTGTGCAGCTTGCAGACCTCCCTGTCCCATCACATAATTACAGAGAAAGCCACAAGGATTCATTTTTGATAAGCAGCTGTGTGTGGCGGGCAATGACTGAAGTAATATTTCAGCTTGTCAGAGCATGTCTTCATGAGAAGATCTCGATATTATGAGGTTAAGAAAATCTGAATGTGAAGCTGATCCACAACATAAAAGCCATGCTATCTGTCAAAGCCATCAACAACCTTGTCGGTGGGATTTAACAGTCAAACTCCCAGCCCAGAGCCTGTCAACTCTGTCTTCTGCAGCAAATAACGCATTTAGCAGCAAAACTCTTCCACATGAGACAAAAAAATTATTTGACCACAGAAGTGAACTTTGGATTTTATATTCTCCTTTTTTTAATTGGTGATGGACATGTAATAAAGAGGGAAAAAGAAAGCTGTAAAATGACTGAAAAACAGATGTAAATATTTCTGAGTTAGACCAGAAGCCTTTTCTGCCAGAGGACTGCACACACCTGATCTGCAGCACTTCCAGGATTGCAAGCCTAAAATATTTCCCAATTTAACAAGCAGGTTTGAAACTTCTACAGAGTAATAGCTGACCTTGATAGCCGTTGATCAGAAAGCACTTTATTATGGAGCTATCCACTTGTAAACTATGTACAAAACCTTTTATGGAGCTCCCACCATTGCTGAAATGCTAGGGCTAGTACGGCTAGAAGAAAACAGTGCTTCTGCTCAGACTCCACATGCCTCTCATGGAAACAACAGCAGAGTACAAAATAAAAAATTTGAATTAACCAAGGACCAGGACAACTCAAACTGGGAAATGCAAGAATAACCAAAAACCATTTTGCAAAACTCCTTCCTAAGCAGCTGCATTCACTGCTGTGCCACAAGCCGTAAGGTAGCCCTGTCCTGAACTGAGAATGGGTGAGCAGCAAACGAGTTTGAGAGTGCTTATAGTGCCTGGGTTGCACCGTGGCCTACCACGCTTAACTGAGAGCATATGGTCACCTCAGGTTGCAGAGAGCTGAGCCTGAAACCCTCCCCCTGCCCCACTGCAGTCAATACAAACTGCAGTCAGTACAAAAATACAAAAACCAAAGACGCATCGCATGCAATTTCACAGAGATGCACACCAGCTCCTACAGGAGCCGGCGTCCTGCCTCAGCACCCTGTGCGCTCCCAGTGCCGAATGTAGCGGCAGCACCGCTCTGGGGGTTTCTGTGCTCATTGGGGATTCACTTGCTATGAACAAAGGAATATTTGACCTTTCTATCCAAAGGAGCTGACAAATTAGTCCTCTAAATCTGCATCAGTTGGGCTGTGTTAAAAGGGGGAGCCTTCGTTCTCTGCAAGAAATCTGTAATTCAGTCGACGTGCTGAGCAGCAGGATAAGGAGGGCATCTGACATAGAACAGATGTCAGATTTTATCTTTTTTTTTCCTCTCCTCCAAGTCTAGACAGTGGGTCTCTCGTGCTCCCACCTGAGGACACAGCCGCTTGATTAAGCTTGTGGAAATGAGCGGTGATGCACCTTGTGTGGATCACCCAGAGGGACCCAGCCTCTCAGGGGAAAGCCAACATCATCACTTCGTGACAATGACACCTCACCGCAGGCTGGAAGTAGGATGCTGAGGCAAAGGTGAGCTAGTCTGCTATGCCACTCAAAACAAACTCTGACAAAACCAGTGGCAAAACACAGTAATGTTCAGTGGTGGAGGATGAGCACTTGCCCCAATGCCACAATACAGGCAGCAGAGTGTATCCTGCACCAGCCACCCAAACCAGCAGCTGGGAGCCCCTTAATGAGGGCAGGCAGAAAACAAACCACGAATCTACCCCACCTGTTCAGTCCTTGAGACATTTGAAACTCTGTCCCAAAACTATTCTTGAGTGTCTGCAGGTCACCTCTTCAATAAACTAGTTTCCAGCTAAACTTTTAATGATGAGTGAGGCACTTGCGTGCTCCCGGGGCCGGGGAAGCCCCTGGGCCCATGCCGCTTTGCAGCGTGATGCTGAAGGGGAGGCTGCTGGGCTGCGTGCCCCAGATCTCCACCAGCAACCCCTGCTCAGCACATTGAGAGTACAAACGTTGCACCCTCAAGCCTAACAGTAGCAAAGAAGTTTAAGATGTTTAAAGAAAGTGGGTCAACTAGACTGGGAATGGCATTTCCAGAAGCCTGTTGTTATTTATATAGCACCATAGGGGGCTTTGGAGATTCAAAGACAAATAAATCATGACAGAGTCCCTCCCTGAGGGGCTTTGTGATGTACAGCTCAAACCCTCTGGGATGATAAATGCCTCCTGTGAGGTGCTAAGCGCTATCAACTCCACTGACTTTAATGGACATAAGGATGCTCAACACCTTGAAAGTCAGCACTTTCAAATGCCTTTAATCTCCAGCAGTGTGTCCACTTGCCCAGTTTTAACATAATTAAGCAGCAAATGATAACTGTACCAAAGAACAATACTCTGCAAGGGACAGATGGAGGACAGGACCACCTAGATCTCTAGCTTCTACAGTACAGAAATTTGCTGGGAGGAGATGGACATCTCTGAGAGGCTGAACAGAAAAGTGGCCTTGTATGAGAGTGCAGCAAAACACAAGTGAAAACGTCACAACTAAAGCTGACCTTCAGCCAGGGCTGGGGCAAGACACATCACTGCCCTAAGCTGTTCTCTTTTTTTTTTTTCCTAAAGCATTTTCATTTCAGTTGTTTTATGAATGTTAGCTGTGTCTTTAGTAATAGTAAACTATCTACAGCACAAAATTTCCTTTCCAAATAGGCAAGTGATCCAGATTGAAGAGATACAGGGGTGTCCTAGATCTTTAGACTATAAATCTGATTCAGCTGCTGCCTCCAAGCCCAATATTGTAATTAAATTTTCTCCTTTTATAAAGGTTCCCCTCTCCATGAATCTTGTGGCAACGGGTCTGGCTTTTCTTTGTCCTTTTTTTTTTAATCTTTAAATCTCCAGGTAATTTAAGCTGCTTCCCCCATTTTATCCTTGCTCAGGGCATTGCTACAATTCCATAAAATTTTCAACACACAGAGAGACAGGTCAATCCTTATAATGAAGCTTGTCTTGCAGGACTTGTAATATTTAAGATACATAGTCAACATAAAAGTTATATGCTCTATTTGCTAATACCTTTGATGACTAGTAGTGAAGGTTATTTGTGTTTGTTGGGGTTTTTTTACTCAAATTGCCTATATTTCTGTATAGACAGGAACAGATTGTGATGTGTACCAAGTGGTACAGAACCAACCCTTCAAATCACTAAGCAGAAAAACAAGGTCATTCTAGTACGTGTAGGAGGGAAAATACTGTTTACCTTTTTAGCACTTTTCATCTGAAGATCTCACAGTGATTTGAAGAGATCAAGGATGGTGAAGAGCCAGTGTCCATTAAAATCAGTGAAGTTACCCTTTAACCTTCAAAGTGATCTCTGTCCCTGGCGAAGTCTTACAAGGAGAGAGAGAGTAGTACCAACACCAGGTTTTTTGCTATCAGAAAAAAACAGAAGCATCTGACTGTGAGCAAAGCACGCGGGCGGCGGAGGAGGTATGGTCCCTGCTGCCTACACACCCCGAGAGCAGGATCCAGCTTCCTGTGCTTCCAGCAGGAGGAGGTACGGTCCCTGCTGCCTACACGCCCTGAGAGCAGGATCCAGCTTCCTGTGCTTCCAGCTCTCCGCTGAACTCCCCCCAGCACACGCACACACTGCCCTGCCCTACAAGCAGCTGGAGGTGTGAGGTACACTGGGATTTTCACATCCAAGTAACTCTAAAAAGAGACAGGACAACTCTAATTTATGTCCACAGTTTTAAAGATAAATCCCCTAAGTACAACAACTACTTCTAATTCCAGAGACAGTAATATAAATACAGGTAGTCTCCTAAAAATAAACCTCTTCCCAGGTGGATAGAGACATGAAGAGTCAGAAGAGAGAAGTGAGTTTTTTACAGACCAGTGTGAAACAGCAGAAGGCTTTCCAGCCCCGTCATCTTCGGCTTCCCAAAGGACTCCTTAAACATGTTATTGTTTTCACTGGGATTTCATTCCAATGGGGAAAACAATCTATCAAAGATATTCACTTACTCCACTCTAAAATGCTAGTTGACTTTATGAGGTAATAATAAACATATTCATACTAAATTTTTTTCCTGTGAAAGACGAACAGCAGCAGCACATATAACAGAACAGTTGCTCTGACTTGAGTTCCACATTTTCCCAATTCACTCACAAAACCAGATTTCCTTTCCATCTTGTATTTCACACAGGGCTAGATTTCAAATAAGGACTGCCGTTTGCAGGTGTATTTTTGCTTTCTGCATATTTAGGGCAATAAGGACTGCCATTTGCAGGTGTATTTTTGCTTCCTGCATATTTAGAGCACCCCATTCATGTGCCAGCCTTTAAGAAGGAAGAGCCAGGCTAAACACTTGTCCTTTCTGCTTCTGTGTGGCTGCAAGTCAAAGACCTAGAGAACATTCTGCACACTAAATTCATTTAGAAGGTTCAGACCCACAAGAAAGGCTCAGGGCTTCAAAAGCTGTACCCAAGTGCTCTGCGTTAACCATCACCTCTTCCATGTAATAATCTCAAATTGCTTTGACTACTTGCTACATAGATCAAACTCAGGTTTCTGCTCGTATTTTGTCAAAGCAAATTCCTAGTCACCAGCACGGCTCAGAGGAGGCAGTGACAGCACTGCTTAGAAACTCATCCAGATAACAAGAAAAAAATAATCAGGGAACATAACTTGCATTATAAATGTGGTGTACAGGCCACTTGCAAAAGTCAAGAGTTGTGAAAGACAGAAGAGAAAACTGAGCAGGTGTGTGTGTGTATACACATGTGTTTATACCATGCATCCCTATATATATGTGTATACACACACACAGAGATATATATATAGGGATGCATGGTATAAACATGTCAGATTACCAGCCTATATAAAAGAAGTGCAATGCTGCTATGAGTTGAGAGAGACAATTTTTGGAGATGCTCTTGCATGGAAGGGGCTTTTTGCTTTGCCATCCGTATTTGTGAGATATCTGACTTTCTACAGGACGTGGACTCACTGTGTATTGCTTTGGCTCCTCGGAGGGCATATGCTGTATGTCCAGCAGCAGGTCATGCTGCATCCATGGCATGACTCTTTTTGGCTGCCGTCTTAAGATATTGTGAGTGACACGGTTGATCCCAGGGGCTAACACTGTACTCTTACATAGAAATAGGTTGTCCTTTCCACTGTAATTCTTGATAACTTCAAAGTCCCTAATGCACTTTCACTTAACATCTCCGCAGAGAATGGAAATACCATCCCAACTTTATAACAGATTTGCTCATGTTATGTACCTGAACACAAGACCTTACTCTAGACCTTTTCCTCAGTATGCAACAAGCAGCTGAGCAACAAACAGCTTTTTGACACCTAAATGCCCTTGTACATTAGGATAGTGGCTCCAGCGCTGTTTCATGGCACCTGAACTGGGAAAAATGGTCATTGGTGTTAGAATAATGGAGATGATAACGTTTTTATCTAATAGCACTTGAATTTGTTTCTATTACATATCGTAATAATATTCCATAATACAGGCAATTGTATGCATGCTGTGCCCCTCTGAATAACCCAGCTAAATTTCTATGAACAGGCATAATAAATCCCATCTCCCTCTCCACAGAACTCTTCCGTTCTCCATAATATGCTTTCTAGCAGGTTTTATTTGGAAATAAAAATGCTTGTGAGGCATCATCTCATTTAATTAGGCCCTGAGAAAGGCAGATATGGCTCGAGAACTGGCTGATAGTCATCTGTCTTCCAAACAAAAACTGCTTGCAGTTACAGGAAAGCTGTTTAAGTGGTTTTGGCAAGACAAGCGAGGTAATGTTTATACATCTTTGTACACAGATCTGTCCTCAGATGTATTTAGGATTTTTTTCAAGTCTAGGAGTTCTACTATTGATTTGGATACTCAAGGGCGCCTCTGTTATTGAGTAGGTTCAAAAAACACTGTCCTGAAGTCTGTGCCATGGGCTCACCAATGTCTGAATACTACTGTCAGCATTTGTTGGGTGCTCCATTTTGAAGTGGAGAAAGAAAGAGGGACTTGCAGAGCACCTGTCTGCAAAGAGTGGGATGGAGACCCTTCTTGGCTTAAACCAATGCTGAGAATTGAAAGACATCAAACATCAACTCATTCTGCACACAGGAGGAAATGCTGAGGAACCAGCTATTTCCTATTTTCCTTTGCTGCTGGCCAAATTTGGCAATAGGAGATGCTTTCAAGCCTCCAGCTAGCAGCTACTCTCATTTCTGAAACTATATAGTTCTGCAGTGGATTATCCCAGCCACGATTTTCCAAAAAAGAAACAAATCAGAAAATATAAAAAGACACGAAGGTCAATAAAACCTCTTTTGGAGTATCTATCAAGCAATGTTTACTGTCATCAAAAGGTTATATTTCTCTAAGGCCATTACAGACTGAAGCAGTTTGTGCTATGATGCATGGGAAGCCACAGGTATGTTGCAAACAATCCATAGACTGGAGAACAGCACCCCACCTCGGGCCATCCAGGGCAGGAGGACAATAAATCCTCCTTCAACTCCATTCACAAATCTTTGCACATCAGACTAAACCTGACCAATGAGATTGCCAGGAGCAGTAACTTATAAGCCTCATCTGCTGTCCAGCTTTTCAACACCCTCAGCAGGAGACTCTGCTCATCCACCTGGGCATCAGCCAGTGACTGTCATTGTCCTAAACGATCCTTTAAATATTGGTAGCTGAACCACAGTACAGGGAAAGAGATATACCTCATGAATTAAATGGTGTAACTCTGAATGGTCAGGTCACTTCTAAGATATACTTAGCAAAATCAAAACACAGAACCTCAACACACCATTTGGTCTATGCCACCCCCACAAGTGGCAAAAGCCTATTCTTTTCACTTAACAATCCAAATGGAAATAGGTCTCATTTTAAAACAGAGTTGTCAAAAATTAGCAGTCCCCTCCTTGCCTTTCTCTCATCTAGAAGAAAAAATTCCCTCAACTTCAACCCAGAAAAGTTACATCAACATCACATGCATGTGGAAATGCCAAAGTCAACATTTAAGTACCATGATGTATCAGGTCAAAAAATGAGAAATAACTGTGCAAAAACATCTCCAAGTACAACACAGGAAAACTATACTAAATAGGCTTGTTGTGACTGTTGATGGAGAAAGCAGTTTTCAGTGAGGTGTATAACTGTCCTTCTGCCCCAAAATTGCGTTGCTACTGACTCTTGACTTCCACAAGATTGTATCTGGGTTTGGCCTGTTCTGCTCAGGGAAATCATAATTTCTATTTAAACTTCAGTAATGTAATTAAAAAAAAAAATCTAAGGTGGCACTTAGGCTCCTAATCCTCACCAACATTTGGGGATCCTTTGTATTGAGCTGAGTGACCTTAGTTTCCCTTGACTTCAGTGCTGACTGCAGGCATTCAGCACATCACGGGAACGCTTTTTATTGTGCATTAATATTGCCTTGAATCCATAACTCTTCAAAAGCCCAGTGCAAAACAAGAAGGCATGGGAGTAGTTTGTCCTAAATGACATTACAAAGAGATACAAGACAACTATAACTTGGCCCCAATAAACTTCCACAAAACCCAAAGCTGGTTGTGTGTCTATAGCCACCATCCCTGCAGCAGCAGAAAGGAAGAACACGCAGCAGAGAAGCAGGACAGAGTATAGGAGAATACCAGACTGCATCCCTCGAAAGAAGAAAGGATGAGTGAGTCTCTCAGGCATATGCAGCTCCTGGATTGGTACAGCTACAGTGTAAACACAGTCTAACCATAAAAAACACGCTTGCCAGAATCTCTGACAATTGAGCCCAAGGCATAGGAGAAAAATCCTTGTATTTAAATTAAGCATGAAAATGCAAAAGTACAAATCTATTCTGCCATAATGCATGGGAGTATAAAATATCTCAATACCCAAGCATCAATTAAAAACCAGACACTCCTAAGCATATCAACCAGGTATAAAATGCGCCTGGATTGTCTGTGCTCCTCTGAAAAGAACACCCTGTCCACGGATAGTACAGCTCATTTATTCATTTAAAGAAATATAATCTTTAAAAACTTGCTCTAGACTTTGATCTCCAGTCATCAGTACAAAAGGCATTTGGAATACTGTTCAGACTTAATTAGCTTGCTCCTTTTTTATACATGACCCCAGTCACACTCTAATTAATCCATTTATAGTTAAAAAACTATCAGTCAAATCCCATACTTCATTTTTAAGACAACTTCAGAAATGGATCCACTCCTTCTCCTAATTTTTTGCACTACTAGCAACATCCACCCCTCCTTTAGACAGTGCCCCTTTCCCACCCAAGAAAAAAAACCCAAAAAATACACCTCCAAGGAGTAACTAAGCTTGGATCACCCAGAAACAGGGCTCTTCAGTACACAGAATAAAAAGGAAATATAAGCCTTATTTTGTAAAAAAGGAGAACTATGAAGAGTTGAACTCCACCTCCTGTACTGCACTAAGCCACTGCTGCGCATAATGAGGAGAGCTGTCAAGAGATTTAATTAGGATACAAAATCCAGCGATTTAAGAATTCTCTCTCCTTAGAACATTCTTAGGGATTTGCTCAGAATTAGAGGATGGTTTAAACATTAAAGGGTTTTTTCCCCCCTTTAATGAGATCAGCTGCATAGAAAAGGCATGGAAAATGAGACTTTATTTATCTAAATATCACATGAAGAACTGAATAATTTAATAACCTCTCTCAACTAAATCCAACCCAATATATTTACATATCTTTTTTCTTTTGCGTATGAAATACTTATTTTGTATTTGACTTCCAATGTATAAACAATTCTTAGCTTTACAAACCTTAAAGATAAATAATTAGAATTCTGTGTTAAAAATCAACTATTATCTTTGCTAGCGATAAAAAGTCTTTTAGTTTATACTTATATTCAACTCTGAAATAATATGATGGTTATTCACTTAAGCTAGATCTCCTAGTGAATATTTCTGGACATAAAAAAAAAATCACTTCATTTAAAAGTGTTATGTACCATTCTAAAACCAATTCTTGTCCATTTTAGATCATAAAAAGCACTGGGAATCAATAACAAATAACACCCGATTGATCATTAGGGACCTAGGAATGACTGAGTTATGCATTCAGTTAAATACAGTTTTACAGAAAACTTTAATATTTCAAGGTTTGGAAAATAGTCATCAAGTATTGTAAACATTAAAATCTAGTACATCTATTTCCTTTTGATATTGCTTTATCTATCTCTAGGGCCAGATTCTGCCACCCTTGCAAACATTTACTGTCTCAGTAGAATGCTCCATTTAGTTTACAGAATCACAGAATCACAGAATGACAGAATGGTAGGGGTTGGAAGGGACCTCTGAAAATCATCTGGTCCAACCCGCCTGCCAAGGCAGGGTCACCCAGTGCACGTTGCACAGGAACATGTCCAGTCAGGTTTTGAAAGTCTCCAGAGAAGGAGTCTCCACAACTTCTCTGGGCAGCCTGTTCCAGTGCTCCGTCACCCTCACAGAAGTTTTTCCTCATGTTGAGGTGGAAATTCCTGTGCTGCAGTTTGTGCCCATTGCCCCTCGTCCTGTCACTGGGCACTACTGAAAAGAGACTGGCTCCATCCTCCTGACAGCCACCCTTCAGAGATTTACAGACATTGATAAGGTCCCCTCTCAGCCTTCTCTTCTCCAGACTAAACAGCCCCAGCTCTTTCAGTCTTTCCTCATACGAGAGATGTTCCAGTCCCTTAATCATCCTCGTAGCCCTCCGTTGGACTCTCCCCAAAAGTTCCCTGTCTCTCTTGAACTGGGGAGCCCAGAAGTGGACAAAATACTCCAGATGAGTATTTAGTTTAGGTTAATGTAGTTCAATAAAGTCAGTGTAATCAGTTCACACCCAGGATTAAGAAAAGGACTGAGTCTTGGAAGGACAAAAAACAACAGGAAATTTGTTTTCTCCTTCTGATACCTGAAAAAGAAATGGGTGTGGAAAACTGGGATCTAATCATTTGGAAGGACAGGTTGACCAAAAGTAATCAGTCTAGTTTATTACCTAGAAATAATATTTT
>NW_010510678.1:0-5465 GCF_000687285.1 Phaethon lepturus
TCCTCTCTCCAGCTGCAAATGCTGCGTGCCGAGTTTCAACGCCCTTCTTAAACCTGTTATCCCAGAGATGCTACCACCATCGTTGATGGGCTTGGCCTTGACCAGCAGCTGTCGTGGAGATAGCTGGCATTGGCTCTAGTGGACATTGGGGAAGCTTCTAACAGCTTCCCACAGAAGGTACCCTTGTAGTCCTCCGCTACCAAAACCTGGCATGCAAACCCAACACAGCAATCTGAAAGCATCCCGCAAGCAAGCAGGACCTTTTGACACCGCCAGAATAGTTCCTCTGGGTCTGGACCTGCCTTGACCGAGCAAGAAGGGACGCATGGCATCCCTGAGGAGGGTGCTGAGCCAAGTTGTGGAGGCTGGGAGGGAATAGGTTAATGCTGCAGCCGATACGATGCCACTGGGAAGCAGTTACATTAACCCCCCAGCCGATACGATGCCACTGGGAAGCAGTTACAGTGGTTCCCAAGCAAGCTTTCCATCTGCAGTGCAGTTCATTTAAAGGTAGAGGTGTTGCCTTCGCTTTAATAATGATAACCCTGCCCCACAGGGCCAACAGACACCTCTGCCATTTTGGGCTCCCCTTTTCCCCTCAACCTTTCCCATGTTTCTAGTGTCGCACAGCGAGCAACGTGGGACCCACATTTCTGCTCATTAGGGAGCGGCTCGTGCCTTTCAGCCCCTTGGGAAGCACCGCCAGGAGTTATTCCAACCTTCCTTTCGGTGACGAGGGACAGAGGGATCTCGCTTGACACAGGGGTTTCAGGTTTGATGGGAGAGGAGTGGCACCACACACCTTTGTAACATTTCTGTTTTCCCCAAGGAGATGCAGAAGCATTAGTTGTGTAATGAGAAGGCATTGGGCTTTCTTGCTCAACGCCTTCAGTTAAATTGTGGGACAAGCTCACATGAAATTGGAGCGTGATCAGATATTTCAGTTGTCTGGGCTTGGTATCTGCTGTCCCATACAGCAGGTCATGAGAGGCTGGGTAAGTTAGCTGAGACTTTGTAGAGAGCACGTTAGGAAAAGCCATCGGATGCTTCTGGGTGTCCCCAGATAACACGTTAACGTGTCCACCTGATAACACACGTTAAAAGGGGCCTGACTTGTCCTGACTGAAATGCGTGGGCTGGCACAATTGAAAAAAGAAGGGGCAAAAGAGCTAACCTTTTCCCCCAGTTTAGGCTGGCCCTTGTGGAAGCTGCTCAGATTTCTGTCAGGGAGGGGCTGGTGAGCCGAAAAATGCAAATAGCATCCATCCCTCCTCCCCTTTCTGGAGCTTGGTTTCACAATCAGCTTTCCAGTGAAAATAGAAAGTGTGTGAAAATTCAAGAAGCAACAACAACACAAGATGGGTTTCTACCCTCTCCCAAGAAGACGTCAGTCAAGTCACGACCGGACCCTGATGCTGCTCTCTGCTTTCAATTTTGCCTGTTGCAGCTACTCATAAGTGAGCCTTTTTGGAGGTCCCTTTTTCAACCATGTGGCGTGACCAATTGTTTCCTGGTTTCAGGTGGAATTAGGCAGAGTGTTTTGGGAAGGTGACCAGGCATCAGGATGTCCTAAGCTGTCTGGAGACACCCTGTCCCGGCTCCGGCAGGGCGACGGGAGCTGTTGTCGCTGCCGGTCGGGGCCACCGTTCCCACAGAGCCAGGGCACTCCCAGAGCGACGCTGGGCAACGCTACCGGGCTTATCTCCAAACCCCTGCCTAGGCGGCATGGGGACCCGCGTGCGCTGGTGGCCGTGCAGCCACCGCCACCGCTTTTTGCTCCGGCAACCACGTGCCCGTGGCCAGAGGTTCTGCTCCCGAGACTGTCGCCAGCCCGCCATGACCCGGGGCGGGTTGCAATCTCTGTAGATCCGCTTAGTCATTTTTAAAACCAGCACAGCAATGCTTAGCCCCAAACCTAGCAGGGAATTACACATGGAGGCTGATCAGATAAAAACTGTGCCTTCCACTCCAGGAGCAGGGGCTGAAATTACACCCTGTAATTATAATGTAGTTAATCTGTGACTACGCTTTATATATTTTTTTTCCCTTCAAGCCAATTATTACTAGAACTGTAAACTCAGTATGGCTGAGTTGTTTATCACTGCCCTGAGAGGAAATCATCATTTTGCTTCACACTCCTCAGAAGCCAGGTACACTACTTACCTTATTTTATGCTACCGTTAAGATAACATTATTATTAATACCACTGTTTTTCCTGTGTTAGCGCAATGTTGTTGGTATTAATAATACTTAATTCGGGTCCTTAGTTCCTTAGGAGGAATCACAGCCCATGGTTATTATTAAGCTTGCAACCGGGTAATAAGCAGTTTGTCCCAGCAAAATTACGGTCTTTACAGCGAGGTGGCAATAGACCACGGGAGCCTCGCCTGCTTGCCGAAGCCTATTGAAAAATATTCCCCTGGGCTGAGTGAGCTTTGGATCTGGCTCCCTGCGACTGAAAAGAGCCAGGCGAGAGCACGGGATCTACAGCCTTGCTATCACCAGGGTTTCAGCAGCCCCAGGTGGGGCTGCTGGTGTCACCTGTGATCGTGGCCGACATGTCACGGCAAAGGCGGGTCCCAGCAACAGGCTGACAACAAGGAGGGGAGACTTTGCTATCCTTCACTCACGGGACGGCGAGTGGGAAAGGGGAAAGCAAAGCGTGCTGGCAGGGCTTGCGGCGGCTCCTGGAAGGTCATCCCTGGCATCAGAGCAGCCAGGATCTGAGAGGCCGCTGTGATGGGCTGATGGACGTGTTCCTGTCACACGCAGTCCCCGTGCGTGTTCACGTGAAGCAGAAGACACTGCGGTGGAACGCTGGGGTTTGGCGCTGGGAATAAAACCGTTTGGCTTCATCCCTCAAAGTATTTCTCATGGGTTATCCTTTGCATCTGCTCTTTGACAGATTATCTTATCTGCAGAGGTATAAGCCTTACTCTGGTCCTGCAGGAGTTTCCGCGGAGTACTTTTTTCTCCTGGCTCACTCTACAAATGACAGCTCTAAGTTCCCAAGCAAGGAGACCAGGATGTCTTCAACTGGGCCACACTGGGAGGTATGGCCATACATTCAGAAATCTGACATTACAATTTAGCCCCCAGGTGACCTGAAAAAAGGAGACTTCTCTTCCCCCCCCCCTTTTTTTTTAACTTCTTAGTCTGCAGAGAAAGAAGTCTGCTGCCAGCTAAATCATCTACATGACAGAAGTTTATGAAGACATTAATTTTTGCTAACTCGTGTTTTTTCAGCCTTTCTAAACTTAAGACTTTTCCCCCCATACAACTCCACTTGAAATCTCCTGTAATAAATCAGACATACCCTTTTCTCTATGCCATCAGATGCAAAACCATATTTTTCTCTTCCATGCTGTTAAAAACCTACCTATTTTGCTCTCGGTAGCTATTTGCTGGCCCGTGCTTTCTCATACAGAAACCAGCTTTGGCTTCACAGCCATTTTCAGTCCAAAATGCCCAGGCTGAGAGCAGGGCTCTGTGCAGGGTTTATTAATAAAATGCTCCTCTCCCACCACTGTGCTGACTCCTCGCAAACCCAGCAGTGGGCAGAATGTGATCAAGGAAGATTGCATCGATAGATGCATCTTACCAGAAATCTTCCACATAATTAACAACATCTGTAGCCTTAAGTTGGGGTATGCTTTAGAAGTAGTGTGGGTCTATTGCTTTCTGCTCTTCACATGGATCCAACTGACCTTAACTGGGCTGACTTTCAGTATTACAAACTTCACCAATGATAAAAAAGAAAAAAAAAATAATGATAGTTTTTAAAAATGAGAATTGCACTTTTTTTTTAATGTGTGTGGAGAAAGAACATACTGTCATCAGCCAAATTCCCCCATTTCTTTGTTCATGGAATAGCTTCTGCGTGCCTAAACCTCTGGCGGTACAAGAAATTGAGGTCAAATCACTGTCCTCTGGCTCAGGTTGGCAAGCTGCGACTCCCACAAGTAGCAGTCTTGCAGCCAAAAGGATTTACTCGTCTGAGTAGCTGCTCTTCATGGTGTGGGCGGAGGAGGCTGGAGCGACCTGGCCTACTGCAAATGTCACCCACCAGCCTTGCCGCTATCGGAGTCAGAGAGATCCAGCAGCTGGTGCAGCCTCTCTGCTTGCATCCACTGGTTACGTTGAGCTCATCAAGAAAATATTGATAGCGCAGAAGTTTATGCAATATTTGATCCAGCTCGCTTCCTTTGAAGCTGCACAGATCCCGAACAGCTTGCTAGAGCAGGAGAGGGGAGCGCGCGCGTGCCTATGAGGGAGAGAGAGAGAGAGAGAAAAATCAAACGCTCTGAATTAAGAAATCTTGCCAAAAATCTCCGGGTCGGGTTTGGGCTGAGAATGCAAGCATCAGATAAAAATAACAAGTCACACGGTAGAGGACAGAGCGCAGGGCTCCTCTCTCGCCCGGGGCCGCGCATGCCCCCTGAGCAGCGCCGTGGCGAGGGGAGCCCAGCAGAAGGCTGGAGTAAAGAGGGTCTGTGTTTGATGTATGAGCTTTGGCTTGCCATTGTGAGTCACCCCAGAACTAGCTGTAGGCAAAACAAAAATCTTTTGTGATTAATTAGAAAAACTGGACAATTATGAATTGACTGCACACAGCCAGCGTACGGTAATATAAATAGTAATGAAGCTGGCTGGATGTGATGAACACACTGTGTTTATGTGAGATCGCAGAAGAAAGGATCCGTTTTAGGTGGTGTCAGTTTAAATAACATAATTTCTGCTCTCTGACTCTTTGTTCGGTCTTTACCCAGGATTAGATCTGAAACTTTAAAACTGAGTTTTAGTTGTCTTATCTAAATGCCTGGTTGTTCTTTTGATGTCTGCCCGAAACATATGCTTCTCTTCAACGACCATCTAAAATTATTACGTTACGTTGAATGAGTAAGTCTAGCAGTGCTGTAAGTGGTGTGCAGTTATTGTTGCTCCTTTGTGTTTGTCAGTAGCCCTTGCACAGGGTCTGACAGGCTCCATCCAGGCACAGGGATTGGCAGGTTATTTGAAGTAGTTTTCAGAGAGGGAGGGGAAAAAAAAAAACCCCGATCTATAGGTGGCTCTCTGCAGCACAATGGATAATTATATTCACAATGTTCTACATCACTCTTCATTTAGCTGCCACCTAATTAAAAAAATATATCGGCGATAAGATGACATCAGTCCCAGCATTTGCCTCTGATTTCGGGGCAGCGGCACGCCTCGCCTGAATATGGGCTTTTTAGTAATGGGAGGGAAATCGGTGTGTTTAATTTGGGGCGATCTGCCCCCTTAGCCCCTTCGCCGTGCGAAAACACGTAAATTCTTTCCTGCCTCTAGGTGGATGAGCAGGTTGCCGTGCAGCTACACGCCGTGACAATCGGGACAGAGGATTAAATCGCAACACACACACATACACACCCACCCCCTCCAAGGGAGGTGCAAAACCGCCCTCCCGACCCCGGCGGCGGTTCGCT
>NW_010510679.1:0-1607 GCF_000687285.1 Phaethon lepturus
ATTTGATTTTCTTTTATTTTACCCTTTATTTTTATTCCATTTTATTATTTTATTTATTCTATTTAATCTTCTTGTATTCCATTTCATTTTCTTTTGTGATATTTAATTTTCTTCTATTTTACTTATTATCTTCCTTTTCTGGGAGCCTGGGGAGAAGGGGCACCCCGCGGCGCCGTGGCCATACCCCAGCCCCGGGCTGCTCAGGGGGCTGTGGGGTGCTGAGGGGCGGCAGCCCCCGCCGGGTGTCCTGCTCAGCACCTCGGTGGAATTAAATTACCCGTTAAAACGGGAGGAGCCCGGCCGCAGAGCGCGGCACAGCGCAGCAGGGCCATCCAGTCAGGGGAGGGGTTGCCTCAATTTTTAACACGGTGGGGGAGAAGAGCGCGACGAGGCGCCGTGGAAACAGCTGAAATACGCAGAAATCCGAAGCAAAAATTAACTTCAGCTCACAAAGGCGCTGGGTCCGGCCGGCTTTCACAGAGCCAGGGCTCCGGTGCAAGGCCAGGGAAGGGCCTGCTCCAGCCCCCTGCAGCGGCATTTTGAAGACCCCGCCAGCGCTGCCAAAAAAAAATTGCCTCTTTCCTCCCGCCGCGGCAAGCATTGTCCTCAGCCCTCCTCCGAGCACCCTTTCACAGCCGGCGGCCCGCAGGCCATCCTCCCCGGAGACCGGCTCACTGCCGGCAGCCCCTGCGCTGCCCCTGGCCTGCCGCACTCCGGTAACTCCCTCATTTTTCCCATTTCCAGCCCAGCTCGAGGGGAGTCTGGCGGAGGGCAGGAGCAGGAGCGTGGTTTTGGCACCATCAGGAGCCAGATGCCACCGGTCTGGCCCCGGGAGAGGGTGAAGCCACGCAGGGTCAGGCCGGATTCCGGCCGGGGGGCTCGGGGTGGTTTGAGCCGCCTTGGTTTGACTTGGGGGCAGTTGGTCCAACAGGACGGGCTGAAGGGATCTGCACATACTTAAGGTTTAAAGTCATAAAAAAAGGAGAAGTAGCAGGAAAGACAGCTGCTGGCTCAAAGGGAAATTTTCAGAAACATCAGAATGAAGTCAAATGCAGGTGTTAAGTCCCTGGGAAGCCTAAAAACAAACCATGCCGAAAGCGGCGCCGTTTCTCACACCCCCAGAGCTCCATCCCATCTCCCTCGGATCCTGCACACCGGGGGTTCTTCCTGTGCTCCCGCCCCTTCGCTCACACCGCCGGGGAGCTGGGTGCTCTGGCTTCCAGGTGCCCTCAGACTGCCCCAAGACAGCAGCCATGGACCCCCAGCGCATCTCTGCCCGTGGTGCTTGCAGCCCAGCCCGGGAGACATGCGGCAGCACCCATGGGTGAAGGCTTTGGCTCCTTGATGAGGGCCTCCCGCGGCTCCCAGCCCACTCAGAGCAGCGCAGCCTCTGCAGCTGATCCCACCCTCTGCTCCCAAGGGCAGCCTGCGGCCGCAGCCCCGGCACAGGGGAGGGCTGTTGCCCAAGGTAGTAGCAGCGTTCGTGCCCCTCCAGAGAGCGCAGTTGTTAACGCTTGGGTACCTACAGGGTACAGATGCTGCTCTGCCCAAGACTTGGCGTGAAACACTTGCAACCCCAAACCTCGGGGGTGGCACTCTCCTTTCCC
>NW_010510679.1:1638-43077 GCF_000687285.1 Phaethon lepturus
CATACTGTGTGCAAAAATAGTTAGATAAGGACCGATTGTCTTTGTCTGGTTGCTCAGTGAATTTTGACATGACATATGCAGAGAGCAGGGCAAAAGCCTGGCTCACTGTTCGAAGCCATGAAGTGCATGGTGCCAGGCTCACCAAAAACTCCTGCGTTTTCCAGTTAGGGTCCTGCAAGTTCACTCCACGTGCTCACTGGCTTGGGTGGGTTTTTTCATGCATTTGCAAAGAGATGGATGGTTGTTGTTGTTTTTATGCCATTTCATCATATTTGTGCTGTCCCACAGCCAACGCTGGGCTCATACTGCATGTGGGAAACAAATGTCCTGCTCCTTCCTTCCCAGCTCCTGCTTGTCTACCAGTAACAGGGCCGACAAGTTAGTGCAAGCCCTGTGTTCTTCTCAATGCAGAGCTGGTAGCTCCTGACTATGCAGCCCCAGATATTTTCTGTTGCAAGAGATGATTTTCACAGGTTTTGGTCTTACTAGCAACCACTGAGTGTATCGCAAAACCAATGTCTCAGTTCCTGTTGTGACAGTACTGGACCTTAATCCTCGTATTGCTCTGATTTTCAAGTGCTTAGATTTTAGCTGCAATTGCTAAAAATAAATTTATTTTATACCTACTTATATAATAATAAATTTTAAAAATTAATGCAGCTTTAACTGGGATTGCCTGAATTCCCCCCCATAATTTGTCTTAGTGACAACTGTTGCTTGCAATGCTGCCTTCCAAAGGAGTGTGAAAATGTGACAGCCTGACCAGTTAGTTATTCAAAGTGTGCAGGAATCAAAGTTTTGGAGTGTATAAAAATCAGGTCAGTTTAAAATACAAGAGATGAACAACAGCATCATCCCTGACTCCCTCAGTAGAGGGTCCTCTTTCCACTCATGGACTTCATGCCTTAGAGCTGCTGCTGCTGATAGAGCAGGCAGTGATCAGTCCCTGATACGCACACGAGGGATGGAGGACTGGCAGGACACCAGCCCCCAGCCGATAAAACCCCACCACTCCACACAGCGGTGTCAGAAATGACTTACCTCCTCCAGAGCTTTTGGAATGAGCTTCCTCTTGCCTTCCCTACAGACACAAGCATTTGGAGCTGGGGTAAATCCACATGATGTTTTTGGGTCCATACAAACTGGAAAGGTCTTATAAAAGGACTATTTACAAAGCCGAAAATTTAACTTTGTTTTGAAAGTTTATTGGATCATCTTGACACAAAATCATTACAGCAGCTTGTGGTATGTTGTTTTCTTTTTCTTTCTTTTTTTTTTTTTTTTTTTTTTAAGGGAATGTTGATAGCAAATAAATTTGTGAATGTAACACATCATACAGTTTCAAAATTCTAGAATCACCGCACAGGATTCTGTAAGAGAAGACTCTACATGCTAAAGTGACAGTTTTCATCCATGAATTAAAAAAAAAAACCACTAACTGAGGAACATTATCCTTTAAGACAATTTTAATATGTTCAGTTTCTAATACACAAACTGGCTAACCAAGGGAGGTTGACCAATACCAAAAACTACCACTTCACCAGCGGTGAAGCCTGCTGCGAACGAATTCCTGCAGCGCATGAGTGCGGTCAAAATATAGAGCTGGTCCTAGCAATAAAACCAGAGCAGAGCCTTTGCAAAAATACCCTAATGTGGGAAGAGTGTAAAGAGCTCAAGACACGCTTAAAGTACAGGACGTTCACCCAAAGGATAAGATCAACACTTTATCCTGTCGCCTGTGCAGGGTTTTAGTTCAATGCTGTGGGGCACTGCTGACACCAGTCCAAGCAGTGGTGGTGCTGGAGAAGTGCAAACCAACCCAGCTCCTCCCTGGGGACCCTGCTGGTAATAGCAACCAGCAGCTCTTGACTCGTGCCTTAAAGGAAAACTGTTCAGGTATGTTCCCAGTTTGCTGGGTGTGGAACAGCAAGTAAAAGAACTGGCGGGGGGAGAAACTGAAAGCAAGATTATTTTGGAGAAGGACATCAATTAAGCATCTCTGTAAAGGACACAGTGACATCCCTTTCCAGTCAGTGATTCCACAAGATTTCAACAATGCAGAACGGGCTTCGCTTCACAGACCCTCTCTTTCTTTTCTCTAAAGTCACCTGCTACAGACATGAGTCTGCAGCTCCTCACCAACCCCTCCCTCCCGCCACTCAGGCAGAGAAGGTTCTGCTGCAGGGACCCACTTACGCTTGCCCTGCTAAATCTACGCCCACTGCTGCGAGGGCAGGGCCATGGGAGGTACAGGGACAACCGAGACAGCACGACATCTCCGATTTCACAGCACAGAGGGAGGGAACAGGGCTGTATCTGCAAACTGTTGGGAGTACAAGGGATTACACGTGTGGCCATTTCTCTAACCTGGTAGTGGTCAACCTCAGCTGGTGAGCAAAATGATAAAAAAAGCAGGAACAGACCCCTTTGGATTTCCAGTTTCTTGCTGTACCCTAACTTTTCAGGAATGTGAAATTGAAGTGGACTCATAAATCGGCAGAGACTGCTCAAAGGGCAGAGGCATGACAGACTCCATTTGCAGGGGTGGTCAACAGGAGCAGAGAACAAACAGTAACACTTTCAGCCTGTTCCATGCTTTCACTCTCTACTCTCTCAGCTGTCACTAAAAGAAGGTTAAGGCTCAAGGCAACTACTATAAACAGAAACGCAAACATCCCAGTTCTCACAGGACTCATTTGGATTAGCTCAAGGAGATGGAGGATGTTTATATGCTGATCACAATAGATCTTGAGATAATAATAATAATAAATCATATTAAAAAAAAAAAGAGGCCTTCAGGTCCAGCACCAGCCTCTGCTAGAAATATACATCAACTACAGCAGCCCTGAAGACATACTCCATGGCTAAGGATCAAGTCAACCTTCCCTGGCAATAAGCACAAGCAACAGACTCTGTGCTACTGTTGATAAAATTCTGCTTAGTCCACCGTCCCAGGCAGATGGCAAGGTTTATGGGATCATCGTGAGCTGCTGAATAAATAACACCCCTCCCTCCCTCCTCCAGTCATGTCACCAGGATCTCTTTGGGCTAGAAAGGGTTAACACCACAGTTTGTAAAAAGTTTTGAAATAAAAAGGTAACATACAGCTTTAAAATGTCTAAACTGCAAACAATGGTGGAGTTAACTGAAAAGCACGTGCCCCAGGATAGTACATGCGTACGAGGGAGAAACTTAACACTTGGGTCTGCTCGTCTCTACACATTAGGTGTGTTTCTTGTAGTTGGAGTATTTTATAAGGAGTATTCAGCACTTGGACAATGTCTCTTTCATCTCATCCAACAAGTTGCTAAGCAGGGTGGAATCACTACATTTCCCATCTATGGATACAGAGTTCTCTCCCTTGGAAAGAAAAAGAAAAAAAAAAAAGAAATCCATTAGCTCCTCTTTTAAGTGAGGACAGTTTTATTCCCAGCCAAGCTCAGGGACTGGAAACAGCCAGGGGAGCCTGCACAGGAACAAAGCAGGCTTAGCCGAGGTCAGTTCAGGTAAGCCGTCGCTGCTGCTACTACCCACCAGGTATGTGCTGGGCAACAGAAAGCCCATGGGGAGGTACAAGCTTCGCAGCAGCACAGCAAAAGCTACTAGATGGGTCAGATGAATTAAATTGCCCATGGTGCCCCTGGATGATTTAGACAGGATTATTTCCCCCTTTCTGTTAAGATAGGAAAAGCTGCGTATTTAGCTTCTCACAGGTCTTGTTTCAGAGTGTTACAATGCTCTCACCTTTTTTACCAGTAGGCAGACATGATGGCCTTGGATAGAACGACTGTACATTGATGCACACGAATCAACGCGTTCCACAACTATAAAGAAAGCAGGAGTTTTCATTTAGTGTGACAACTTTTTAATCTAAGATTAGCTTCCCGTGAGTAGGCACTACTGCTTTGTCTTGGCCTCAAGGAATAGAGGCTTCTACTGAGTGAAGTGAGGAGGAAGTCAGGGTTAAGATGATGTACGTGCCTGGCTCCTCTTGGCTCCTATCCAGGATATTTTGCAATAATGAGGTTAGTAATTTGTCTTTTAAGCAAGCTGCAAGTGTTTTGTGGCAAAAATGCTGATCAGAATGTAGATCTCTTCCCCAGAAATGCTTTCAGTGAGGCAATGTCTAATGCATACATCAGAGCATGATGAAACAGCCATTTGTTTTGCTTCATCCAGTACTTGCATTTTATTTGATAAGTCCAAACTTGAATAGCTCGCGTTCTCCTTACTGAAACAAAGCACTGGGGAGAAGAGGTAGGCTGAAGCGCTGAACATCAAACACACCCTCCAGAGAACAGTTACAGCCCTAACTACAAGCAAGCTGTGCCCGTGAAACCTGCCATGTGCCTTGCTGGACTGGAGGAAAGCCACAGGGGCACAAGGACAGTTAATTTTGAAGAACGTTGCCTGCTTTGAGCATACCAATGTAACAGAAAACTGGAAAAAACTCCCAAATTCATTAAATCTGGACATCACCTGCTGCTGTCACTGTTGAGGTCACAGCATGTTGCACTTGCCAAGCACAGCAGAAATTTTAGAATACGGAATTTTGCAGAAGGTTCTGCATTGAGGAAGACTCACCTGAAAAATGATGATGAAAACAGATCTTTGCCAGTAGATGTTGGAAAGAAATGCTAATTCCATCTACTTTAATAGAACTCATGTGCAGATCTCCAGACTCTAGGAGCTTGGCAAAAGCATCACTGCAAAACAGGAAGGAAAGTAAACACTTGTACTAGAAATCCAAGTGTGATCTGCCACATTAGCCCCATGCAGACCTTGAGACATCTCAGGATGCAGAAGTCTAAGTACTACCAAGCTCTAGGAAAATGGGTTTACAGCAAACAGGGGAACCATACTCCAGACTCCACAGGAGCACCCTATGACCTCAACCATAGCTACTTCCACATGACCTCTGCCAGCCTACAGGGCATATAGCTCCTTCTTCAGAATCACTTGAAATAAGTTGCTGAACACATTTTAACAGTCAAACATTACACAAGACAACTGAACTATTACCAAAGCAATCACAAGCAGCCAGTCAAAAGCATGCTGCGTATCCTGCAGAGATGGCCTGCAGCCAAAGCTCAGCTTCACATGGGCAGCAAAAGCACCAATGTTGTGCCCCCTAAATGGCACTTACCTATAGCAAGGCGTCGTGATCAAATATGAAGCGCAACTGAAGTGCAATTTGAAATCTAGTTTTTCATGGGTTGAACCTTCATCATTCTGCAACAGGTCAAAGGAAAGGAGATGAATGGAAGCCCCAAAGCAGCAAGAGGAGGCACCACCCCCACCTACCAAACAGGCACCAACAAAGACTTTAGGGCTCAATTCCCTTTGATATACCCTGCCTGTGCCTGAAGGATCAGTCTGAGAGCAACTGTCACTAGTATCAGGCTACTTAGAGGATCTGGGCAGCTGAGTTGATACATACAGCTAGAGCAGATTAAGGGACACAACTGGAGGGATCTGGCTGCATTTTCAATTGCACTTTGCTGAAATACATTGAGCGGACTGAATTTAAACTAACACTTGGACACATGGTTTTACAGTTCACTATTTCCCAAGCAAAATAATAAATTAATGTCTCCCAGATTTTTAGGTACTGAAATAGGACCCGTATACTATTTTTAAGAATCCCTTAAAAAACGACATAATGGCTGACTCAGAAGTAGCCACAGTTGTCTCCATTCACTTACTTCGAGCTGTTCATGCAGCTCCTTCATTAATAATTTTACTGAAATAACATTAGAAACCCACATATACAGGTCAATACTTATTAAACAATGCCTTCAGCTAATGTCACTCTTGTTCTGAGCTTCCGTCCTTGTTAACTGTATCTAATTCTTATTACTATTTTTCCAGCCTTGTAACAGGTAGCAGTGTCTAACTGATCTTTGGGTAACTGAGATCAGAAGAAACACTCTGGGTTGCATCTCTCGCTAGTTGGTTGTCCTCCTCTCCCCAGCAGACGCACCACTGCAGTGATTTTCTAGCTGACAATGCGGCATATGTTTCAGGCTGCATTGCTCACACACTGCCAGGAATGACAATTTAGGACATGCTTACGCATTATTCAGGACATTCTTTGCACAAGATGTCATGTAAAAATACTTCTCACATCACAGAATGGGCTGGTGCAGCAGAGATGAAATGATGCCTAAGAAAAGCTCTAAAGCAGTGCTTTCCACCCAAGTCAAGCTCCCTTATGCAGTTCCAAAGGAAGCAGAAGCACAGAGTTTAAAGCTGCACTTACTTTGACTATAAAGGACAGTGTTCCTTTTAACTTCTGAGCCATAACAATACTCTGAAGTGTAAACACAAACTGGGCTTCATTAGAGATTCCTGGCATGAAGAGAGGAGAGGGAGAAGTCAGGTCAGAAAATAGTTTCCGTATCTAAGTAATGGTTAGAATAAACGGATCAGTAGCAGCTAAGCTTTATGTACTGACTATTTCTGAACCAACTTTGAAGTTGTCCGTGTAGTTGGAAGCAAGCTATATGCACAATCTCTGTTGTGAATTAACAGTGTTACAGCACTTAGCTCTTGGGTCTCTGAAAAGCAGCAGTGATAGCTGGCATTTGGTAGAGGTTACCGAGGGAGTGCCTGGGCAAAGTATGTCACAGTGGAAATACATTTAAATTGTTTGTATAACTGGAAAATATACAGCTTTCCAAGTAATTTTCAGAATTAATTTGAATTCTAATTTTCTCTGTTTTTCTTTTAATATACTAGTCTGTGTCAAGAACTGCCTTACATAGTAAAAAAGATTTACCCCGCTTTGTCCCATGGGGGATCAAAATGCGCCCTGAAGCCACTAAATCCCAGAAGACTTTTGCAAGCTGTTTCAGTAGTCAGATTAACTCTTCAGTGAAGGAAATGAAACTCAAAGTTCAGCAATTCAACTGTACTATTGTACTATGTATGAAGCCATTATCCTTCATCTCTGTGTCTTATATTTCTTAAGGGCTCAGTTCCCCATCCAAATAAGCACATATTGATTGCAAACTTTTACCGTGTGTGGCCTCTGCCATTAAAATGGTGGGACAAGAGCTCAAGAATAAATCCAGAGTGGATTCTAACAGTTCAAGAACCTGTATCTGTCTTTCATTTTAAACCTCACAGCAAACTCCTCATGGATTTGGGATTCCTGTAGTTGGTGATGCTGGCACATTCAAAGGTGTGCCAGCCTGCAGTCACCTGAAAAAGGAACTCAGACATTCGGACTCCCTGTCCTACTTTATAGGCCTTGCTCTTGCCGTACAGAACCACCTCCGTTTATAGCCATACTGTAAGAAGGCTTATCCTCTCCAGTGAATTGTGTGAAAGCCCAGTGAACACTCAGGCAGAGGGACATGTCTTTCTGGAAAACCACAAGTAGCAAGACGTTCAAACAATTCTTTCCACAGGAGGGCAGTGCAGGACTAGACATACTCCAAGAACCCTGTGCAAAGCTGTGCATACCAGGGGGTAGCTGGAAGGGCACAGGTATCCCATCGTGTACTGATGATCCTTCTGGTCGCAGCATTTTAGTGTTGAGAGAGTCCAGGACATTTAGTTCCATGCTCTTAAGGAAGCTAGTGCTTTTGTTCTCAAAGATAACAGAGACAGTAACTTGGCTATCGTTCTGGAGGTTTCCTTGAATATCGTAGGTCTGCAAACAAAGAAGAGAAATTCACAGGAAAGATTCAGAAACTAAAACAGCAGAGCACCAGAGCAGAACACAGCCTCAGAACAAAAGCAAGCCTCAAGAAGAAGGTAATTTGGTACAGCCATAGGATAATGAAAAGCACACTGATGATCAGCTCCAATGTACTGGTAAGCAGTGGGAAAATATCAGCTTAATCTTGTTAGGTAGGACACAGGAATGGAAATGGAGCTTTGTTATGTTTCTACCTCCTGGGATTTAAGCAGTTCTTCAGCTAAATGTTGTCTACATAAAGTCGCTATACTAGCCCCAGTGTATCCCCTCTTTTCTCAGAGAGCACAAAAACAAGCCATCTGGATTTGAACACCTCCGAACTCACCATTTTAATGTACGGATTTTCAGCAAGAAGGCGGTAACTGGACATAGGCTGAAAAAGAAGAAAGGAATCACAGTTGTAATAGAACTAATTTCTCTGAAGAGCTGTCATTGCCCTTCCTCCCAAAACGGTTTAGCTCCTGCCTCTTCCCCAAGGCAGGCACTGCCAGTACACAGCTACTCACTGGTAGTGGTTCATCATCTAGTGTTCCATTCTGCACCGACTCTGTTGTCTCCTCCTCACTGTGATGACTCTTCTTTTTGGATTTCTTTTTATCCTTTGATTTCTCTTCTTTCTCTTTCTTGTGTTTTTTCTTCTTATGCTTGGAGGATTTCTACCAAGAAGAACAAGAAACTACAACAAACCCTTAAAGAAACCCTACATTTCCAGCCATTACATCATGACTCCTCTACTAATCTTTCAACTACAGACTCTACGCAGCCTTCTGAATGACTGAACATAATTTCCTACTACTGCAGACACCTGGAACACAGTCCCTGTTCCTTAAACCCAACAGTCATTCTGTGTCAAGTCCCAGTAAACACTTCCTGCTCTCCACTCACGTGAAAATACCTTGACCCAAAGCAGCCCGGGATCAGCAGAAGGCCAAATCTCTTCAATTGTTTGGAAGCTCAGCTTCCAATTGCTATCTGACTCTTGGCTCAAGGAACAACCAAACCTCTTACTATGAAATGTTTAGAGCTCCTCCAGGACATAACATCCCATTGCTGCCTATTTGCAGGTGGTTGCTACACTGAATAGAATGCTGTTGGTAACTCCCGTGTGCTTCTTTCTGAGGAATAGGACACACTACGAGAATATGGCTATGGGTGTCAGCAACTTAAACCACTTACCTTTCCTTCCTCCTCCTCCTCGTCCTCTCGCTCTTCCCTTTCTTCCTTTTTTACCTCTTGAGGTTCAGCCACGACAGCAGCACCCACTTCAGGCTCACTCTGAGTAGATTAGCATAAAGATTATGACATTAATGGAACACAGTTGAAACAGTTGATTCCCACAGCAAAAGAAGTCTTAACAGTGCCCCCCCCCGCCTTTTGTTTGAAGTAACAATTGTTACTTCAAAACTTACAGACTAACACGGTATCAAGCTTTAAATTTTGTGTCTCTGAAACCTAGCAAACACAGTCACCCGAGGGCAAGATACAAAATATTTCCTCCAAGGAATCCATGCCCTTCTATTCACATAGACATTCTATGTCTCTTCCTCTAAGATCTCCCATCAAAATTCATGAGACTTTCTTTCAGTCTACGTCTCACATGCCTATTAATATTGCTAGTGTCTAGCTCACACTAGGAAATAAAACCATACACTAATAGTAGTATTAAAACCCACTGATAATATTAAAACCCACCAAGCCTGTAGCTGCCTCTGTGTTTCTATCTATTGATCTGCACAGCAGAATGAGCTTGAAACCTCCCATTACAATGTCTGTAAACGGGGGAGATAAAATGTCACTGCTCCAGAGCAGTAAGTTGAGGAGATGAAGCCTATTTTTCCCTTCTCTCCTGCAGCATGACAAAGCACTCATATCACAGCTAAGATGCAATTGTAAGAAAAAGTTTCCTGTGATGTGGTAAGATGTCTACCTGTGGCTGGGTAGAGGAAGCAGGCAGTGGAGCAGTGGAGAGCCAGAAATCCAAGTCTTCCCCCTGAATTTCAAGAGAAAAGAAACCCATTGTGGTTGTTTTGATACCATTCTTTTAAAAAAAAATTTAAAATCACCTTAAGTTTTCATAGAAATGCATTGCTCCAGAATGCTCCAAATGCTGCAATACATTTAGGAGCAAAGAGTTCAAGAAGCTGAACTTCAGCCTTTGAGCACGCTTTGAAACCTGGACATAGCTGACAGTAACGGCAAATTACCCTACGCATCACAATAACTACAGGTCTTCAAAGCACAATGGCTTAGAGGAAACCTGCATCTCTGCAGAGTAGTTGACAAGAAGGATACTTCAAGTCTTCAGAGTAACTGACAACTAATGTTTGAATGGTCAAATATGACTGTTCCTAAGTAACAAAACACACAGATATATAGCCCATAACAGGAGTTCCTAAAATAATGCAAGTCTTGGAGAATTACCTTTTTTTCTTCTTCCTCCTCTACTACTTTTTTCTCTTTCTCTTTCTTCTTTCCTTTGTCTCTCTCTTTTTCTTTGTGTTTCTTTTCCTTTTTTTTGGGTTTCTTGCTTTTCTTCTCTACTAGAGGAGCTTCTGAGTCAGGTGACTTCAGGGTCTCAACATTTCTGTGTCTCTGCACTGGCAGCTTCTCACTGTCTGCTAAGGGTCTTAAAAAGAAAGAGACCATTAACCTTCTGCAAAGACAGTCTCCCTTAGCTCAGTACCTTGACCAAGAGAAGGTACGCTTTGTTTCTAAAGAGCTGGGCCCCAGAATCCTCAATCAGCACATACTTTTGTACCTGAGGTTTATTTATGTAACTGCAGACACTGCCCTTATGGATTAGAAGTTAATAGAAACATTTTGGAGGTGACTGAGAGCCAAGCTCTTGCTGACACCTGATCACTCTTAGAAGTGGTAACTACAGACTTGCAGGCTGAGTAACACGTACAGAAGAATACATACACATAGCATTATGCTGCCCTTCTGGGAAACCACTCTCAAAGGCAGAGCAAAGATGTGAAACAGTTGGAAGCATTTGCAACAGTGTGGAAATTCAAGCAGTGGAAGGACAGCATGGATCAAACAGCCCTTTAAGGGCGAGTTTTTTGTTGTTACTGATGAACAGATCACTCCAATCAGCAATTATTTTAAGCAATACATTTCTCATTTTGGAAGTTTACACTATGATTCTGTACTCTAACATTACATATAAAGCTGTGTTTAATTTCGGATGTCTGTTTCCAAAAAGCATGACTAGTAGTTCAGATTTACACTGTATCCCAAATCCATTACTTAGGAAAAAAGCACCACAGAAATTTCTCCATTCTTGTCAAACATTGTTCAGAAATCCGTGAGTTAACCGATTGCCTCTTTTTCTATTTCTAGAGCTTTTACTTAACATTAATTTGTTTGAGCAGCAAACACCAGTTGAAGAAGATTTCTAATGGTCTCACTTGCCTGAATTTTTTGCTTATATTGCATGAAGAACCAGACCCAACTCATTTTTTACTTTGAAACAGACACTGTACGGGCAAGATGGACCCCCCATCTGTTTGAACAGTAAACAGATCTTATTTTTATTTATATATATTGCACATACACCTGTACAGGAACAGGGATTGGTGCTGAAAGTCAATGATGAAAGAGATGCACACTAATTTGAGGATCAATGATTTCAATAGTTTTACCACCCTTCAAGTATTTACACTGTCCACTGTAATCAACCAACCTGACAAACAAGGTCAACCACTTAGCAGTATATTCTTACCTGGAAGACTTCCCTGAAACCAGACTGCGTGTGAGCGTGACACAGACATAGCAGTGCAAGCACAGAAAGAAAGAGAGAGGACAGAGACATGAGAAAATGTGACAGGAGAGCACACTGACTCGTGTGAAGCTGAAAGAATGGGTGGGAACAGTACAAAAGTCCAAAGATGCCTCCCGGAGCACAGCATTCAGAAACTGCTCTGCTCAGTGTTTTCTACACTATTGAGGCTTGTCATGCAAATACGAGGTCTGTAGTCAGAAATTAATTTCCTTTTATACACTTGTCCCCTGCAAACTGAAAGGAATGTGACCAGCTCATGAAAAAAGGAAGCTTTTCAGAAGCTTCAGTTCTTTCACTTTCTAGAAATTCTACATCACTTTTTTGCAAGGTACCAAGGGGCCAAACCCCTACAGCTTTGAGAATCACACAGAATGGCAGGCTTTAAGGTTAAGTATCAGAGAGAGATATACTGCACATGCATATATGTGCCTGCACAGTCTTCAAAACTTGACAGGAGATATCCACGGACCATAAATCAACAATTATTTTTAAGCGTGGTGATTTTGTAAAACAGCACCAAAAAAAAAAATCTCCATGTGCAATAGTTAACAGCCCACTGCTAATTATCACATGGCATGCAGGGATTCAGAGCCTGCTGTGTTGCAGCCTGAGGTGCTAGTACTGTAAACAGCTCCAATAGTTGAATGGGGACCAGACTCTGGTCAAGGTTATGATACGCAGTTTGCTCAATCATATTAGAACAACATTTTTCAACAGTGGCACCACAGTGAATGTCCACGAGACAATGGGGATGGTACAAACTGGCTGTAACTGGTCAAATTATCACACCACAGAGCACACAGGCTTGCCATGTGTACAGGGGTTCTGAGATGAACACAGATGAATGCACGTCACGCTCAGTGCCAATGCAGGTTAGATCAGAGACATCCTGTGGCACCCAAAAGCTCAGACTAACTCTCTCACATCTGATCCCAGCTACACTGCCTATGCTTTCAGACTCCATTCAGTCACACAAAATGATTCCCAAGACCCCTCTACTTCTGCAGCTTAGCTTTTATCATCTATGCTGCAGTGGGAACCCAAGCCTGGATATCATCTGAGGTTACATCCAAGACATGGTGAGAGACACAGTCTTTTCACCTCGTGGACTGTAGATATTGTCTTTGCCTGTTTAGCCCCAGACCTGCCCTCAGGCATTCTGGTTAGCAAGTAAGTAAATTCACATACAAAATCATCACTTACTTATCCAGATCTATATCAAGTGCCTTATATGGATCATTGGGATCTTTGTCGTCTTCATCACTGGGCAAAGCATTCTGCAGGAGACATAAAGAGACCATCCACTGAAGAAGCAAACCACAGGTAATTTTGAAACTAGAGCTCTACATCCCCCAAACCAGTTTTTTATGATTGTTAACCCTGGAACAGGCCAGCTTGCAGTCAGGCACAGTAAGTTATAGGAACAATGTACTTCAATGCAGCATCTAGTTACAAGATTAATTTAGAACAGAAAACCATTCTTCATGAACTGCAGGATTTTAATTGCTGCTGTTCGGTCTTGATTAAAGGAAGTTTTAGGAACAAATACAGATGACATCATTAGCATGCACAATTAATTATCATCAGCTGCAAACCTGCTGACTAGACAGCAAGTTAACGTCAAAGTGAAGCAGCAGAGCATAATAAATGAAGTGACTATTTGGACAGCGTTACTTTTATAGCAGAGATGCATATTGTTTGTTTTGTTGGGGTTTGTTGTGTTTGTTGGTTTGTTTTTTTTTTTTTAATAGCCTCAGTGGCAATTTTTGTCTTTTTGTGCACAAAAAGACTATTAATTTCTCCCCCTGCAAAGAACAGGCTAGGACCATATCAATCAGTCATTTCTTAAACAGCTTTGCAAGAAATCAGGGCTTTTGAACTGCAACAATACAGACTGGCTGGCAATTCCTGGGGGGGGGAATCTCTCAAGAGCAGCACACAGATAAACCCCACAACTCAGACCACCAACCAAAGCAACTGACCTCTGGCATCTCTTCTGTTATGATATCGACGTGGTGAGCTGGAGCAATATCCTCCTCGCTCTCCGTGTGTAGAGAGTTATGCCGATGATGTTTACCTCTCTTTTCCTTTTTCTGTTTTTTCTTTTTCTTGTCTTTCTCCAGTTTCTGTTTATGTCTTCGCTCTTCTTCCAGTTTCACATACTGGTCAGACATAGGCATTCCTGTGGAGGAAGCCAAACTGCTTTCAGCCTACAGTCCACATGGATACTGAACACTGAAACAACATATTAGGGGTGAACCTTGCTTCTAGCTTTTCAGAATTAGAAGGATCAACACCTCTCTATGCTTCCATATCATCTCACATACAGCCCCTCTAGCACCAGCTTTACTACCACACTGCATTGCTCCAGAAACAGGATGACTCTGTCCTCCCTGATTCTTGTTCACATTAACTGGATTACAAAGAGCATCTAAACATCGATATTTTAAGTAGAATTGGTGCCATTGCTGTACTAATATTGACAACTTTTCACACTTTTGGAAAAAATTGTTGTGTAAGCCTTAAATATTTGCACTTGGAACTCATCACAAGTGATGTAGTGCACTTTATTAACAGCTTTTCAGTGCTATATCAAACCACTCATTAGATATACAACTACCTTTTGATATTTGAAACAAGATGTTAAAAGAGTATCTCTACTACTAGACTCCACTTAAATGTCTCCTGATCACCTTCGTCAGCCCTTTAAGACATTCCAAAGGTGACCGTTACCTACACAGAACAGTGGTTAGTTTACTATTACAGACTTGGCTGCACAATATACTTAGTCACAGAATTACTTCTAATACTGTCTTGAGAGGAACTGCACTCAGACTGCAAAGTACTATTTCTCAAACACATGTAAGTTAAGGAAATGTATTGAAGAGTCTAATGAAAGTACGCTCCTTACCCTTAAAAACCTAAGAAGGAATTCCTACAAAAGAATTATTATTTTTGCTTAACTGAATTTCTGTAATGAATTTTAAAGGTTATCTGCACTTACCTGGAACTTTTAAGGGGACAGAAAGGTCGATCTGGACCACAGGTATATGTTCCACACCTGGAGTGTCTTGGTATCGCTGGGAAAATGAAAATGTGTTATATTCTGAGCATTGCCAGATACACATCTATATAAATAGACACATTTCAAAACATGAAGTAGTTTAATCCTTTAAGTGAACATTTTAAAGGACAGAAATGGAATAGCTCAGTAGTAAATCCTGCGTGGTAGCAGAGTGTATTTTAAAGCCAGCTGATAACTATGATAAAAAACTGTAGCTAAAAGTAAGGTCTTTTAACCCTGCTACTTCCCTGAAGGCTTACTGCAAGTCTCTGAAGACTTTTTGGTTTGTATTTTATTGCTAATAACTTGCCACTTCAGAAGATAAATTTTGAGATTTGAGTTGAGGAAAATGGGGCAGTCCTTAGGTACACACGGAATAAAGCAGGCTCTTTGCCTGAAAAAGGTGTTAAAAAGAGACCACAACAACCTTTTTATCCATAAAACACACTGCATAGTCAAAAGGAGCATGTTCAAGGTTCACTCTCTCTTCCTTGCTCTTAATGAAGTGCCTGGCAATCTGAACCCTTCCATCATCCAGCGTCAAGACAAACTACCTGCACAGGTATTTGCCACACAAGGGCACAGAGAAGAAGTGTTTCTCTACAGCTTTTAGAGAGTCCTTGCTGAAAAATGAACACTACACTTTCCACAAGTTAATCCAGACTGTTCCAAACTACTGTGTAACGGGAGTTGTGACAATTACCGCTTCCTTATTTCTAAGCTGGAGGTCCACCACAGATTCACTGAAAGCTGCCTGCTCTTGTGATATTAGGTAATTTTTGAGTTTCTCAGCACAAATAAGACTTACAAAAATAGTTGTAGGTAGCCATTCCGGTTGGCACACTATTAAATGATCAGAACTGCAGTAGAAGTAATTGGAATGTCACAGAGGCAAGCTGCAGCTCTGACATTCAGCAAGCCTTCATAAAATTATAAGAGGCCAGCAAAATATTTTAATTCAGACTCACTCACCTTCTGTGGGGAAGGAGAGCTTTTAATATAAAATGGGTTGTTTGCCTGTTCTTGTTTCCGGGCTTCTCGACGCTAAAAGCAAAAGAGTATTTGTAGTTAGAATGTTTGTTTATAAGGAGAGAGAGATAAAAGGCATCAAAGTGCAAAATGCAATTTCCCTGATTTTTTGGAACAATACCTACCTACTTGCAAAAAGACTACAGTATAGTAGCTGCATATAATAAAACAGTTGTGAGTTACAAGACCTACTAGGATATAACTACAAGTACTGTTGTTATTATAACTAATATCCCTTAGAACACCCTTTCTTTGCTTTTTAATTGTAGTCTAGTGATAGTAACTTCCCGAAGACCAGATTTTTATGTCAATTCATATGTTTCTATTTTCATTTTTGTAAAGAGAGGAAGATGTGAAGATTCTTATCAATAAAAAGTTTTCTCTATGAAAACAAAAAGGCCTGAAGCAGGAAAGGTGGTATCACTACTGACAACAGTCACATTACAGTAATTCATAGAAGCTGCTGAAGTCCATAAGCAAAGGTGCTGCCTCTTTTTCTGCCAATATAGAGCACATAGAATAAGAGACGTACACCAATGGAGAAGGCGTGTAAAACCCAAATAGTTACAGACCTCAGCACAAGCATCCAACCTCAAGACCCCATACTTCAAAGTGAGCTGCACTACACATCACATTTCAGAGGTCAGATTTTTACAAGAGCTCAAAACTCCTAACAAGAGCCATGTTTTTATATCATCTTGTTTCTGTTTGGATACGATAGGCAAGCTAGACTTCCAAGAGAACTTTATGTCGGATGTATTCCACAATGCCTAAAAAATACCTGTATTCAAGTACATATATTTTGTTCACATGAAATCATCAGACTTCCTGAGCTGTAGAGAGCAGAACAGCTCTCTGGCTACATGGAGAATCCACAAAAGCTCCAATTGCTTTAGTAGCACTTACAATGTTACTACTGAATTATGTCGGGAAAAGCATTTTAGCCTTCACTCACTCTGGCCAGTTCCTCTTCATCTATTTCAGGCTGTCTATGTCTGGAATGCCTTTGTTCCTCATCATGAAAAATTGTTTTGGGCTTTTCATCTTCAGACTCACTGTCTGATGGAGGTTCATTGATCCAGGCATCAAGGTCCAAGCTGGTAATGAATTGCAGTAAACAAACAAATAGCTTGACTCAGTACCTCTGAGTATTTCAGTGCTTCTCATCACATAGCTTTACTATAATAAGTATAATAAAGTAAATAGCTTTACTATTTAAGAATTTAAAAGTCTAAATAAGTCTTTGGGAGAGAGAAGGAACCTTACCCCTCTGGAACTGGTACTTTCTTCTGTGCTTTAGGAGCCACAGGGTTCAGCTCACCAGCAAACAGGGCTATTACTTCCTCAGCTACGGGTACTTCTTTTATTTGTAGCTTCTGAATATATTTTATTAGCTGCAAGATACAAGAAGCCTAAAAACAAATGCAGAAATAATTTCAGGATTAATATTAACAAACTGAACCAAAAAAAAAAAAATCAATTGCAATGAATGTCAGCAGAAGATAACTGTTCTACTCCATCAAGGGAATTAAGGAAAGCAGCATAACTGCAGGTTTATAGTAAATCTAAAAAAAAAGTTAACCCTCTCTTCTAGCTGCATCACTATGTGTTTGCATAATTTTAACATTAAATTATTTTGAGCGCAATTCTTGCAAGTAATCTTCAGAGGTGGTATTGAACTGGAGTAAGATCTGGGCTCTGACAGGAAATGTCACCACTTTTCCCAGTCCTCTAAGTTATAGAGCTTCTCTTTCACCGAGTTACACAAAGTACAGAATAAACACACCGCTCTATTGATAACAACGGCTTATATAAAACGTGCATGTCCACAGAAAATTACACATATGCTCCAAGACAAATGAGAGACTTTGTACGATAAATTCCAAAGTAATTTTGTTCTCTTACCCTCTCCTGAACTTCTAGATCCGCACTCTGTACAAACTGAGGCAAACGCTCAATCATCAGCTGTGTAATTTCCTGAGCTGCTTCCTTTTCCCCAGATTGCTCTTTCTGCTGTAGGAGGGATGCATAGAGCTTCACCATGTTCTGGACATAAACCGCCTGGATGTGGCCTGGTAGAGTTGTAACTTTAGGCCTCAACATTGCTTCTAATGTTTGGTTTGCTTCCTCGAGGTGTCTACATAAAGACAGAGTAGAGAGATGAACGACAGCAATTGAGAAATGTCAACATGTCATCAGTCTTCACGAAGACTTTTTCAGAAACCTCAGTTGCAGTACAAAGTGCTGCAGAAAGACAGGACAGGCTATAAATACATAATTGTTTGCTCTCTGCGTATTTTCCCCTTACAAATTACAGTAGTAACACAACACAGAAGAATTTACAGCTTTCTCCTTTTACAGAAGGGGAGGGATACCTCTATTTCCACCTTTACAAGTTTAGTATTCTCTCCATTAACTAAGCATTGCACTTCTGAAGTGCCAACTCCATTGGCAATCTGGATGGAGCAGCCCAACTACCTTCTTGTCATTCTGTACCTCACCACTCACATCAATGAGATTGCATTTACAATCATTTACCGAACAAAATTAAAATCTAGCAGGCAATGCTTAATACACAGAAAAGAATGCATTTGTTTTAATAAATCTGATGCTCTTACTCAAAACTGTCTGCTCACAACTAAATGGAAGATGCGCAAAAAAGTTACTGGTCCGTTACAAATGGAAGGCTAAAGTTCTTTCAAACTAAAAATGTGATCAGACTGATATGTTCTTTTGCTTCTTAATCTACAGTTTTCTTTGCAGAACTTTTTTAATTAGATGAAGATCTGAGCTGTATGAGTGTTCCCTAAAAATATCACATCTACTATACGAATTTAAATTGGAACCAGCATTCAGAGTGGCAATTACAAGGAGAGACACTAAACCAAGATGATAAAAGGAGACTACAGTATGATGGTCTGTCCAACTTAACCAAAATGAGGTAAGCATGTGTATACGCACACACAACCAAGAGACAAACACATCTATTTAAGCAAAAAGACAATGTTAGCACAAGAACATTGGAAATTGTGCTACTGTGGGTATAGATGAGTCTTTAGGAAAAAATAAGATGACTTTAATTCTCAGAAACATTAAGTTCTGCAAAAACCTTTCAACAGGGGCAAAACAGGGAGGAGAGCAAAAACTAATTCGGTCAAACATAGTGATTGGACATTTTCCCTGTAAGTGGGGTTAGACCTTAATGGTTAAGGATTTCCTTCAATGTCTTAAGATCTTACTGCTCACATCCACAACTCCACTCTTCTGCATGAGTGGGCAGGATTACAGAGATAAGAAAAAAGACCACATATTCAAAATGAAGCATCCATCTCGGCTAGAAAAACATGAGGAGTCTTAGGGGATGAGGGAGCAGGAAAGAAGCAATCATTTTAAGGTGCATATTCTGAACTATCCTCCTCTCAAAAATACCCTTCAGTGACCTGAATCTTTGTCCAAAAGAAGCTGCTTAAAGTGTCAGGCTTTCTGTTTGCACTTACTCAGAGAACTCCCCACATATCCAAGCAGCAGCATAAAGCACCTCACAGATCCCATTTCTCTGGGTGTTGCTGGCTATGAGATGAGCATTGTCCAGAAGCATGGCCATTTGAGAAACTGCAAATTTACGAATAGCTTTAACTCTGATAGCTACATCTAACATCTGAGCTGCTATAAGATGCCCATGCCGTGTGCCTTCCAATCGGGTCAGCTCCACCAAGATGCTTATGTACCTACAAAAAGTGAAAGGGATGCAGTTTTATCAGCAGACAATCATGCATTACCATTGCTGATGATCCCAAAGTTGACACATAAAAACACTGACCATTCAAAGTTTGTGATATATTGATAATTGGACTGACTACAAATATCTATGATTTTGGTCAGCAGCTCATCCCGGTATGTCGTCCCTTCTGCTTTATCCACATGAATCATCAGTTTCTTCACTATCTCCATCAAGTTCTTCTTTGATACCTGTTAAAGAGTTATTGAAGGGTTTAACCAAAACTAAGCCATTTCCCATACTGTCAAGTCCTTCTAATTCCATTAAAGCAGCTGCTAGCTCTTTGATGGACTTGTGCCATGGGTTAACAAGAAATCAGAACCACCTCTCTAGGCCCCAGTTTCAGTCACAATTGAAAAAGGAACCTGTTTATTTCTCTTCAATGTTGTTACTAAAGCAGAGCCAGCCAGCACAAGTATACAACACCATACTGTGGGAAAGTTGAGAATCAGAACTACTAGCAGCAATACAGAAATCCAGGAGAAAATGAATCTTCTACTTCTGCCAGAGTAGCAAATTTAATAGTTTAAAACCTTTTTGCTTTAAACTAAAAGAAAAAAATTAACATCCAACAGAATTCTAGTATTTCAAAACATAGCTGTATTAACTTGCTCTAGAAACTTTTCTAAATAAAGCAACCAAAATACTCAGTAAATATCACCAGTTGTTCCGACTCCCTGCTTCCAGCTATGATCTCTCAATAGGTACGTGGTAAAGACACCACTAAGAAAGAACATATGGAATAGTATTTCTACAATCATTCATTATACAGCAGCGTTTCTCAGAGGCAGGGTTGAGCAAAATGGTAGACTCTTTCTCCTAGGTTATCTTTTGACTAAAGACATAAAAAGCAGAATTTAATCTCCAGGAACTAAGAACAACCTCTAATTATCTTTATGACAACATTACAACCACTGTCCTGATCAAAAAAATGCTAATTAAGTTATTCGCATCTCATGAGAAGCACCAGACAAAAGGTGTCCTTCTTACTTCTCACTTTCTCCTCTAAAATAGGAAGTTATGAGACATATCTGTCATGATCTCTTTGTGCACAGTCTTGAGTGAAAAGTACTTTAACTATACAAATCATAACCACAGCCCTTTCAGAGAGCACATGTCACTACAAGATTGCCCCTATAGCCTATGCACATTTTATGAACTGCCCTGCACAGTTGCGGAATGCACGCACAAGGCTGGTGGCACGTAGCAGAACAAACAGAATGAGCTTCTGCATGTCCTTAAAAGGTGTAACAAAATTTACAATGAGGGGCAAATTTGATGATAAAGCAGCTGAAAGCTGCCCTCTCCTGTTGTTTCAGAGTGCTCCAGACTGTTACCCACACTGCGTAACTTAGGTCACCCTGAGCTATGGTGTGCTGCAATGTGGACTGCAACCTGGAACAGCACAGACCTATCCCAATGTGCCTACGGTCCGCTTGATACCTAGACGATGGAAGGAGGAAGCCTACGGTCTGCTTGATACCTAGACGATGGAAGGAGCAGCTAAGGCTTGTGCGTTGGAAAAGCAGCCTTCTGTGTGACTTCTGCCTGAACTCAGAAACTCCTTCCGATCTGAAGCAAAGTTTCTAAAGCCCTCTCGTGGTGTGCCAGATCTTTTACTTGACATAAGTGCCAGAAAAAATAACGGGAGTTATTATCACAAGACTACTGGAGAGAGGGGAAGAGAAAGTTGCATGTTTTTCTTAAACGTCAGCCTCCTAACTAAACAGTCACTGGGGCTGGAGAGGAAAGGAAATACATGTAGAAACATACCATGCCATACAGCAGATCTAAAGCTCTGAGTCGGATAGACTCATCCTTGTCATCCAAACATTGGAGAATGAGGTCCTTGTGAGACTGAACTGATTTAGGATGCGTTTTCAGGATTTTGGACATGGCTAACAGTCCCAGGTATTTCACTGTGAAAGACAAAATAAAACTTCTTTCCAAATATAGAAACACTGTTTTGTATTGAGCATGAAATCTTAATACCAAGTCCTTCTACTGAAACCAACTTTAACGAACCTGAATAAAAATCTATGATGAGGATTTTTGAGAAACAGTGCATTACAGATTGTGGTCTTTAATTTCATAATCCCATATACAGGCATGTAATTCCATATATAGTCTTCAAAGTCTTCTTGTACCTCAAGTTTTATCACTGATATAAAAATATGCATTTAACATATAGAAACTATGGGTTTTGAGAACAGGCATTCTAGGATGAACACAGCTTTAAAAGCACTGAAGACTGGTGCATTAAGTAGGAGCCCTGTTCTCAATGGGAAAAATTTAGAAGAAAAAGGTTTGTGCAAAAAAGGACTTCCCGGTGTTCTTTGTAGTCACTAAAACAAGTAAGCATTCTTGCATTTTACTGTTGTGCTTACACTACAGAACACACCTTGGTACTTTCCGAGCAGCAAGCTTATAAAAAGGGAAAACCCAGAGTACAGAAAGAGAACTGTTTTAAATTTACAAGACCACAGACAGCAGTAATAATTAATCTCACTTCTTTTTAAGAAGCTTGTTATAAAGAAGGGCTCACTGTCAAAAATTATTTCCACATTAAAAAACCCAGCAATTGTTTACAATGTACCAGGCACTACAATACTGAATAAGCTGTTTGGAGAAACAGCTCACCGCTCTAAGACTGCTGCAATTTCTCCCCAGTGGTTGGTTGCTGAAAGCTTCCATAAAGACAAGCAACATACTTACAGTTCTGGTCAGAATCTTCGATCAATATCCTTAACTTCTGAACACAAAGCTGGAAAAAAAGACCACATCATGCTTATTACAAGCTTTACAAGTCTTAATTAAAGTAACTCTTCATAAAATTTATTGAATACACCATAAAGCATTCTGACCAAGACCCAGAATCACAGAATTATTAAGGTTGGAAAGGACCTTGGAGATCATCAAGTCCAACCGTTAACCCAAGACCCGGGGCTTTTAGTAAGAGGGTCTTGTTGCATTAACAGATTTAAAAAAAAAAAAAGGAACCTCTGTATAATTGTATTAATAGTAGCAGCTGAAGAAGAGATTTAGGAAAACTCTAAATGAGAAGGATCTGCATTTTATAGCAAAGGAAATAAGAATTTATATAGGAAATGCTTCAGTCTGTAGGATTCCACCTAAGTGAGAGCACTTCAGGGAGCTACTGCTTTAACTTTTGGCAGTGGAACACAATCCAGTTTCTCTGTGGCACTTGGTATTACACAGTAGAGCAGAACAAATAACCCCCCAAAAAATGCAGGGCTGTACCTGGATGCTAGCACTGTGATTAGGCATCCCAGAGGACAGAGAGATCAAAACTGAAATACACAAGCACAATTTTCAGTTACTATTTCTGTGTTCTGAATGAATGCAGCAATACAACACCCAAAGGTCAACAGTTAGCTCAGCTCACACAAAAATGCCAGTTTATTTTGGCATTCTTCTGTTTGCTTGGACTTTTAGGGTACCAGAGTGGGGGAGTGGTGGGGGGAAGGGGTTGTTACACAAACTGTAGTTTTACAAAAATACCCTAAGTAATAATAGCAGGGCAGGAAAAAAAAAAAGTCTAAAGGTAGGAACTGTTAGAACAGCCAGGTCAAAGCTGCTTTTCATTACTCTTTGCACCCATTATGGTTTACTTTACTGATATCGCGTAGCAGTCAAGACTGTAAATATGTCATCAACTACCATATAGCTGAATATGTAAGTGTGCACTTCCCTAATGTAAAGAGATGCAGCAATGGATCCTAGAGCTTCATGTAATTAGATCAAGAGTTTTAATCAAGCCAGCAAGAGACTCGAGGCAAAAATCAGGTCCCTTGTTGACTATGTTGGGCATTTGTAAAGCTCTGGCAGCACACAACCCCACAGCAGAAAAGGTGGTGCTATCTTGTTAACTGCCGCTGCCATACAGCATGTCCAAGCCAACATCAACTCTTATCGAGCAAGTCCCACATGACTAAAAAGTCTAGTGGCATTTTACTCGCCGTGATCCTGCAGAGGTACGTTTCCAAGAAGGCATGTTAGATGCTATCATTTTGGGTCATGCAAAGAGCTGGCAGGTGCAAGGTGCTGCTCTAACCCAGGCACACAGCTTCACATCTCATTTTCTGAATTTTACATTACAGGCCCTAAGGTGTCCTGGGTGTGTGAATTTCCCTTTGAACCACAGATTTTTCCTATCGTATCTCAGGGAAGCACACTCTCATCCACAATGGAATTAACCTCAGGGTTATTCTTTCCCCCATCATAATGTCATCTCACATTTTCCTGAAGGAATAAACGAATACAAAGTGAGCAACAGATCATCCCTTTCCTCTCTGAACTGACCCAATACAGCAAGTTTCTGCATCATTATCCAAACTACCCAACAGAGACAGACTTATGGCCAAACAGTGGATATCAATAACTCTCTACTTCCACACCATGATAGAAAAAGGCTGGAATATCGTGTTATCCCTTTTTGCCTTTGTTTCTCTCCCCATCCCCATTATTGAGTTCACATCCCTTCCCCAGAAACTGAAACTGTAAATCAATGATTCCAATTACCCTCTTTAAGGAATTAAACCAAGGTTTTAAGCTGTGAAATTGTAAAATTAAAAAATAAGTCTGCTCCTTCATCACGTAAGAAAACTTTGGCAGAGTTTCCATGAGACATCAGTCATATTTTAATTTTATTGCTGCTGGTATACTTAGTAGTTCTAGCAATGTATAAATAATTACTCGTTGTTTGTACTTTGTTTCAGCCTTTAGCAAATACAACATAGCTGTAGTAACTTAGCCTCGCTGGTTGACAACAAAGGATTTCAGTTACAGTTACACAGCAATAAATCAAAGTTTGCCAGGTGACTTATTTCAGTTATAAAATACATTTAGATAAAGAAAGGTTTACAGATGGTGTTAATTGATGACAAAGTTCATCACGTTCTTTTCTAGATTACAAATTTCAGTTCTCACCTGCTATTACTGTGTTCACACATTCATATAAGAGAGACATGGCTGAGGTGCTGAAACAGAAATCAAGCATTTTAAATAAGGAAAAAAACCCAGCACATTTTGAAGAGTTGTCAGCAATATGTTGGAGCTAGTTAACACCTTTAATTACACAAGAAATTGCCAGTATTCTGTTCCGTATACCTTCAAACTAGATGAAATGATTCTTACTCAAAAAACTGTTGGTAGGAGAAGGAGGGCTACTTAATGTTAAAAAAAAAGTTTTCTCTAAGGAGCAGCAAGTAGCAGCACTGTGACACAAGAGATAAGGAAAGAAGTGGTTACTCAAAACCTCAGTACCAGCTACAGAGCACTGAAGCAATCTTGCCCAAGGTCAAAAATTCATGATAAGGCAGGCAGATGGAGAACATCAAGTTTCTCTCTCCAAAACGAACGACTCCTCTGCAGGTACTCCCTATTAAGTGAGCAACATGTTTTCAATGTCTGATTTATCCCAAAACTTAAATTCAAGAAAACTTTTGCCAGTCGAACAGACATACAGTGCAGTTTTAAGATCCTTAAAAATCCTGATCTACACAAGAGGGAAACACAGCGAACCTCACAAGTAACAAAGGAGCAGACTCCAGAAGCAAGGTCTGCAAAGGTAATGAGCAAACAGCTCTGGAGGCAGCAGCCAGAAGCGATACCATGAAGGTCACTCAGCACACCATATACGTGACTCTAGTATGCTCAGAACCAAGGCAGTAATTTTCACTCCCGATCCATTTTGTGGTGGATGGCAGGGTGGTTTGCCTTATGCGTAAGTGATACGATGTCCAAAATGACTGAACGGATACCAAACTGAACAGGATTATGTCCTCACAAAAAATAAAATTAATGACTAGTGTGGGAGTTGGGGAGAGGAGGCAGAGGCTGGCTTGAAGACATACTGTCCATCCTTCCCGCTTTTTCTGGCGAAGTACTCTTTCTGGTGAATTTATATGTATTTGTCACTGCTGCAAAAACCCTCTTCAGGTATTTGGATGCAAGGCTGCTGGTCTGCTCTGAACCAGCCTTAAAGGTATACTAGGAGGATGGACAGAAATGGTTTGGCTAGAGCTGCTCTCACAGACACACGAATATCCGGTTAAAATTTGCTCATTCCCATCTATCTTCTTGCTCTGGCACATGAAGAGAAACAAACCTTTTAATTTAACAACTCATGCATAAGATCACACTTCCTTCTCGTAACTAGGAAAATACATGTATTTCCTTCAAGACACCTACTTTCTGATTTCAGTTCAGAATTAGACCCAAACCAACACTACAAAACACCTTTAAGAAGGGACAAGGAAATATAGATAAGATAAATTTGAAGATACTTAGGACATATGTTAAAGGAACCTCTTCCAAAACGTATCTGGGCAGACAAAGGCATGAAAAAGAACTTTAACACACTCCTTATCATGCTGCTTTGTTGGGTAAGACCTTTCCAAAAAAGTCAAGAACCAAATGTGTGTAGGCGAACAGAAGAGGCAAATACACAGGTGAGCCTTTTTTATATATTCTCCATCTCTGGCTTAAAATGAAGTGAAAGGAAAGCAAATTGCTCCCATTTCCATGCGTGCTTTGGAGAAATTCAGTTTGACAGTCAGACACCCGAAGACTTCCTTTTAAGGTATTTTACCTCGCTCAGGTTTTTCAGAAATAGTCCTGGTGCGATTATTTTTTGATACTTGAAGCCAGCATCTCAGAACTCAAGAAAAGTTCAGAAATGCATCCACAGACCTAGCTTCTGACCTACCTAACAGGCACTTCACCAATCCCTAATGAAGTAATGTTTTGCATACATACCTATGGATGAGGTTGGTCAGAGGCTCAATCAATTTCTTTCCCAGCCTCGGTTCTAATGGAGTAAGAGCACCAAACTATTAAAAAAAGAAGTGCAGACAAAAAAGTGATTTAATAGCTGCTTTTAAACAGTATAACAACATGATTTAAATTGCAGCTCATTATATTTAAACCAGGCCATATTAAAATATTGTTCTCTCTTTGGTTATGTTCATAAACATTAGAAAATATTCCTAGTTTCTTTTCATTCAGATTTAATGGTAACTATACCTCCAAGCATGAAATCTATTTTTGCACCCAAGGTAATGTTATGAGAACCCCAATCCTGTAAACATAGATCCAGAATACTTGCCAGTTTTATAATTTTAATGAGAACCCAATTATTAGTTGACGACGTCATCAACTTGAAAAAGAGTGGAGCAAGGGAAAGGTAGTTTTTGGGATTGCGTCGAGCCAGCTCACAAATAACATTTACTGCAGCAGACTGCACACCTGGGAAAAAGAAGTGGGAAAAACAGAAATCTCATAAATGCCTTAATTGTAATTGAAGTTTGTGGTACAAAACCCCCAGAACAAAAGCAACTAAAGATTCAATGTTGTGTGTCCAAGAGGAATGGTTCAGCCTCATTACCAACCATGAGGTAGTGGACTAAACACAAGAATGCAAAAACAAGCTGAGAAAGGATTTTATTTAATTTTGGCTGGTTTCTAATATATGAGCGAGCTGGGTATCTGCTTTGGGTCCAGTATTAGAAAGAACAGGAAAGTGCTAGCCTCCTTCACTGTTGGATAGCTTGTTTGTGGGATGCAGACAATGTAATAATCAATAATCCTACCCACCATAAAGTCTCCAAACACTCTTACCTCTTTAAAATGTGTTAATGAGACATATTTAAATATAACACAAAAGCAACGAATCCTTAAACAATCTGACTGGACAAATTTATTCCCTTCTAATTGCTCATCCTCTAAACTGATTGTTCTCAATTTGGCATCTTTTAATCTAGACAGAAAAGCAGTAGAAAATAGTCCTTTTCTCTATAAAGTATAATAGGTATTTTCTTCTTCTGCAGGTGAGGGGTGTGTGCGTGTGTTGCTCTCTTTAAAAACACTGTGTCTGGAAGATGCACCTTACATGCCTGCACCAAATTAGCATGGTACATGCAATTAAATTTCCCCCTCTAAACACACAGGCAAATCAACTGGAGATCACAGAACTGCATCGCGCACAGAATTCTGAAAAAAGTGTACGGCATTTTGGTGCAGTAAGGGAAGACCAGTGCCTTCCAGGAAGACTGAGTATGAATGAGATACAGAGTAATTGCAAATTTCCTGTACTGGTGCTGAATTGCACTGAAGGGTACTGAAGTACTGAAGGGCATAAACAGCAGTCTGGACTCAAAGTTTAAATTTAAAAAATGGAAAAAAATACACTAAGTGATGTGAAATTATTTTAAGTACATCCATTGTAAGCCAATAGCTGCAGCTTTGTAAAAGAGTACAGGAAACAACAACAAAAACCCAAATCCTGAAATCAACTCAAGTATTTTCAACAGCCAAGTTAAGTAAGCATCAAACAAGGAACCATTAAGTAGCTTTGTCCCGTTAAGGTTTAATCCACTGACATAGTTTCAATAGCTTTGGGTTTGAAGTAAGAATTGGACATTTTAAAGGATGTATTTTTAATATGGCAATATCTGTCAAAACTCTCATATGTTCATCTACCTATTAAACAGGCAAATCAGTACCCAAAAGATGATTACAGCATTTTTCATGTATTCTTCTCTCCACAAGCTCTAAAAGTGTGTCTACCCAGATGTTTTGGAGCAGAAGTAGTTTTCTAAAATCCACTCACCGGGATCTGGATCTTCAAGTTTCTCTTTAAGGCGAGGAAATGCAGGACGGAGGGACTCTGGGTATTTCAAAAAAACTTTGTACATGATTAACACTGCCTTCTTCCTGATATAAGGCTTTGTATGAGACATCTGTTAATGAAACAATTGCAATCAGGTTCTTAGCAAATTTGTGTTTCCAGAGTTCTTCTCAAGGTCCTTATGTCCACACCACTGTCTCAAAATTTCTTTCTGGGAAACTCAACTACTTTTTGAAAAGTCAGCTTTGAGGGCAGAGCAAAACACTGTCATTTATCACCCAAATGAATAGAAATTTTCAAGGAAATCCACTTGAGCTTAAGTCTGTAAAGGATCCCCAAAAACCCCACAAGAACAGAGCATTAGTTTTCACACATAACAGTTCTAAATTTAACAGATATTTACCAGATTTGAACAATTTAACATTCTTTAGTTACAGAAAAAAGTTATTTCAATCTTATCAACTTACCAGTGTCATGATGTCATTTGCCAAGTCCCTGGCTAGATCTGGAGTAACAAAACAGGACAAGCCAGTCAGTGCAACTCCAGTATCATATTGGTTAGGGCTACTCAGATCCTAAAAAAGGAGAAACAGGCTCAACAATTTAAGATCACACAGGATGTTGAGAAACAATTTTCTCAGACCAATTTTATCCACTCAACACATATGAAGCAAAGCTTCTGCTTCATGGGAATATTTATATCAGCGATTAACAGGAACATCCTCCAACACCTGCTAAAATACAGCTAGCCTGAGGTTTAATAGTGGGCATGAGGAATCATAATTAAACAATAGATGGATGACTGCAACATAAAAGCAATTAAGAGATACTGTCCCTTGGTGGTATTTTAGGAATGGCAAATAATTTTTAAAAACTCATGACATGATCAAAATATGCTTATAGTCCTAAAAAACAGGTATTAAATACTAACCCTGCTAAGTCAAAGCCTGACTGTCATCAACTTCACTGGCAACAGGCACTCTCATCGAGCGTGGAAGTGTCCTAGCTTAATCTCTCTATTAGAGAAATGAGATCACTTTCCTTCCAAGCCACTGGCAGCACCATAACTTTCAGTCCATAAAGACATAACACAAGCTAGAGTGCAGAATACATCTTATCGGTCAAGTTTCCTTGGACTTATATGTAGTCAGTATCCTACGCAGTCTTTCAGGCATTTCTAAGCTTCGGACTCTTAACAATATTAATATTCAGATCTGATTATGTTCAAGTATAGATTATAAAATGAGACCTCACTGAACACAGAACATCACTGGATCACTCCTTAACTGCAGTTATTAGGAAACAAAAATATGAAGGGAACTGCACAGAGCATTCCCACATGAACTACCAGAATCAACTGTCCAGATCTGTGTGTACACAGAGGCTGCTTTAGGAGAGCTAAACATAGTCAGGCCTTCACGGTTCTGTGCCATTTGCATCTCATTTAAAACCTTTTGCAGGTGGTAGGAAATTAAATTCTACTTTAAGAATAATAAAATCTGCTTCTTAAGAAGCAACAAAACTGCAATTCATTCTCGCTTTAATGTATTTTGAGAAGTGATAATCCCTTAAAATACAAAGTTGATAGATCAATGAAACCTGAAAAGGTACATATAAAGATGCTGTTAAGTAAAAACTCAGGCACAAAAGGAAGGAGTAGTCTAGTAAGTGGCTAAAATTCAGCATAATAAAAGTCTCCATAATAAATAAAATGGATGGACATTATTAAAAATACGCACTGGTCAGAGCAGAACAGTTTAAAAGATAAAGGGAAAAGCACTAGGTCTTTACGAAAGATATGGGATAACATCCCACTGATCCTTTTTATACCAAGTAAAAGACATTTTAGCTACTTAGATGGTAAAAATGCAGGCGCGTCTTGTACTGGATCAGTCAAGTTTTAAAGCAGTGATACTATAAAAAATTTAAAATTAAGAGCTTTAAAAATATATCTTTAATCTGAAGTATAGGAAAATAATGCTGCAACACACTAACTCTGAAAAAATTCAAGTGATAAAGCTCTGTGCAAATTAATACAACACACTTCAGTACATTAATACAGAACACAACTTTACATACAGTCATCACCATTTATACACACAATTATACCAAACAAGTCAAAAGCCTGATTTGTTATTACCAGAAGAAAACAAGCCCTCACAAACAGAAATTTTGTGGAGCCAGGTGACTGCTCATTTTACTTCAGGAACGGGGACATTTTTCTTACCCATTACATTCTTATAAGGGCTGCTTAAGAGAGTAGTCAATATTAGGTTATTCAATATTCAAAGGTTATTGTTGTCACCATTCACTGTGATGAATAAACACAGAGGTATGAGACAGTGTGAGGGAAACCTATCGACAGCTTCTAAGTATTTCATTAATCCTTCATTAATCCTACTCTCAGGAATGAGAGTAGCCTGTAAATCAAGTAAACAGAATTCTACTTAAACACCCTTATATTCCTAGAAGAGATATACTTCATACAAATTTTAAAACACAAGTAGGGACACAGTGCAAGAAAAAATAAAGAACTGAAGTAAAAAGTTTACCTTTCGGATCTGATTAGTAGTCAACATAATTACATCAGTCCCTTCATGAAAGCACTGAGAGGCAGCTAGGTAACCGATTCTCTGTAAGAGGCGAGGAGAAAAAAAAATATTTTTAAAGTAAGTTTAGATGAACAACAACGAGTAGCTTCACAAGCAGTATTACAAAGATGAACAATTAGGTAGGAGATTTGGCGAGAGGCACGATAGAGTTCTCTAGAAAAGGGGCTTTATATCAAGAAAGAATAATCTCAGACAAGTGACATTTCGAGTGCTAATACATCTGTCTTAAGTATAATAAAACTAGCTTCACCTTCTCAAATTTCTTAGAACATAGAGGTTCAGTAGTGAAGATGTAGAAATAAGGTAGGATTGTCAGTAGAAGAAATGGAGAATATTACATCTATTTTGTCTGTGCTGACTCCTGACTTTCAGGTAACGAAGCCCAATTTGGAAACTATTCCTTATGAAGTAACATTCCACCCCGTTCGGTGAAAAAAGGTCTACAACACACAGCATGACCAAAACCTTTCAAGAAAAATTATAAAGCTATTACAACATAAAATATGCCGGCTACTAGGGATCTTAGCTGGTCTTCACATAAAAATACTCTGTTTTTTCACAAAATATATCTGACAGCTGTTGTCAAACATCTGGTAGAAAAAGCCCATACTATCAGGCCAAGTATTATCTCCTTCCTTTCTGTATTGAAGAAAGTAAACCAAAAGATGATGTACCAATGCATTCATTAAATACAGTAACGAAACTGCTTGGCTAGTACAGTTGTACATACACAGAGAACTCACTTTGAATGTAAACTTCGATGCACTCATTACTTCAATAATATTGAAAGCAGCCCAACTGATGTCATAGCCCAGCATCTGTAACTGTGAGCAGAGAAGCCGAGATAAACTTCTGAAATAAGAGACTCAACAAGATAGGTCAAGACATCTCACAAAATTGAATATGTAACAAGAGTCCAAAAATAATACTACAAGACACCTCAAATTCATAAGTAATATTACATTCTACACCACTCGCAGTAAGTGAAGGAAGTCTCAAAGTTCCACCAGAAGCAAGTTTTAAATAGTTTGCATTAATTCCAGGTAACACGTATGCAGTTACATAAGCATCATTGTGAAGGGTTTTCTCCTGGAATTTCTTTAAAAATAAAAAACCAGAACAGAATTGCAAAAATAATTCTTTAACAGTATTTCCCTCCTCTCCTTCTCGACAAAGGACTACGCAAAGAGAAACAAACACCAGTTTCAAGTGCTCATACAACTATGTGATAAGAAACAATCCGGTTGAAAACAACTTTTTAAAATTGGATTAGCTTTAAATCAGATTAGCTTCCTGACCTTTCTCAGTAAAATAAAGTTGCACCAGTACTAGTGCCAGCACAATGAACAGAATGGGAATATGCAGACTCTGATGTCAGACACAATTGGGAGCATTTTCACCTGCGGCCCACGCTTATAGCCGTCTAAGAAACTGCAGTCTAAGTAAAGCAGGCATTCAGACTGAAGACTAGCTCCTAGTCAGCAAGAAAGAAAAAAATAAAGACATGGTTACATCATATCCCAGCAAGGCACTTACATATGTAAGTTTGCAGACGGCATTTGCTTTCACTGCAATGTTATCCTGCTTTAGCTCCTGCTTGATCTCATCGATGCACTGGGAGATGTATTTTGCCTGAGGAAAACAGACAAAAATTTGTGCTCATTTACCAGTTTTGCAGATTTTCAGCACGTTAGGGGAAAGAAGCAGCAGAACTCATCATTTGCAAGCACCAAGTCTCACACACACACTATTTAGGTAAGCACTTAATTCTGATGAAACTACTCATTAACAAGAAACATTACAACTGTATTACAAAACCAAAAGTACGCCGAGATGTTTCTTCAGTGGTTTCCCTTCTCCCTCGCAATTACATTGTTCAGTTCAGAGCTCTAGTTTCAAAGATTTGTGAAAAAAGTTCAATGGAGACTGTGTACCTAGGGGTCTGAACAAAACCCGAGTTCCACCATTCCACTAGTCACTCACCTCGATGGGAAGTCAGAGATCACCCATTCATTACGTGTCTAGAAAAAAAACCTATGTCAAACGCTATTAAGAGCCCACAAATTTAAGGTGACTGATGAAAATACTACGAGTTACTCTACTTTTGGGCACACTGTATATGCTGGCACTGTAGATGCACACCCACAACAGTCCTCACGCCCGAAGGGACACGGCACAAGTCTCATACAGGGTACAGGTACTTCTGGCTGTAAGCCTTGCTATCCACCGCAACCACGGCAAGGACACCCTCTCCCTGGTTCATTACTTAGATGAGCCATTTTGCCATTTACACTTTTTGATAAGCAAGTTATTTGTATGAATTTCTCAGTAATTCAGAGCACCAAATGTCATAATGTTTACATTTAAATATTGGTCCTTCATTTCTTTCCAAGCAATCATGTCTGTGCTTGTGGGAGGGATGCAGCAAATACATGATTTAAAAATATCTATACAGATTTTACCTTAGAAGTAGGCTTAACTCAGTCTGAGATTCTTTCAGTTCACAGTGAATTATGACTTAAGTACTTAAGGTATCTGCTACAGAAATAATGAAAATTTAAAAGGAGAAATAATCTCTCCTTAGAAAGCCACACAGGCACCAGGGCATATCACATTAAATATTAAATAAATCAACTGCCAGAGGAACCGGGTGAGAAACAGATTACCTAGTTCCAAAGTAAAATTGCTGCCTGAATACCATTACCTTCCACCAAAAAGATTTTTTCAATATAGAATTCTACTGGCTTGCCTTTAATTAACAGTTCTCCCCTTTACACTAAATTTTGTGTATTATCCCAACCATTCGTTGGTCTTTTACAACATCCTAGAGCGATACTCATGCTTCAAGTCATAAAAGTTTGCTGCTAGAAGCAGACAATCTTATTTTTAAAAAATAGCAGGTGACAATAAAAAGAAATTGTACAAGGTCTGTAGTGCCAAGAGACAGTGCAATGATCCACGTGAGGAAAGGTAGCAACTGAATTTTAATGCAGGGACTTCATACTCCAAGTAGCAGTCATGTAATGACAATTTACACCGCTATCATTTAGAGTCTAGCGATACTAGAATTAGAATACACCATCAGGATGCAAGGTGAATAAGCATAATTCAGAGGAGGAGCAGCTTCACTGGTTGAACAGCTTCTATACAAGCAGAATAATTTATTTGTCTTTTCTCTCAAATCTCACACTCACAGAGGGATAAAAGCCAGCTCCTCCATGATACTGGTAAACTCAGGTGGAACCACATTCTTTGTTTTGAGACTTCTAGCAAAAGTCTTTGTTGACCTTCACAGAGCTCCTGTCTGACCCATTCCTGCAGCCTGTTGAGGTCCCTCACACAGCAGCCCTGCTTTCCAGTGTAGCATAACTCTGAAGGAAGAACGCTGGCAAATCAATTTACTTGATGAAATTTAAGATATTCCTAAATGCCTGTATTTGGGGTAGAAATACTATCTTTGCAATAGGAATTTTCATGTTAAAGGAAGGCATGCTACACACCAAACAAGCCTTTCCTCTACACAGATAGTCATCTGTCCTCCTGGATACAGGCGTGTGGATCACATCTGCCAAAACTAGAGATGGCATTGCACCCAAACACTTAACAACATAGAGTCTGGGTGACTTCTCCCGGGCAGCAGAAGATTTGGGAGTCTAAACCCTTCGCCTGAGATTGATTCTGGTCCAACTCGCACAGGAAGTTTAAGCTCTTGAGTATAAACTAAAAAAACCCTCTGATAGTAGAAAATACACACTTGTAAGAATGACTTATACAACATGTAACTGATCTACAAATACATTGTGCCTAGCCTTGAATATTTTATGCACACATAAAAGCACACTGGGACAGCATCACAGAATCTGTCACATATGTATCTCGTTGCCACATCTTGGTGAGCAAGGTCAGCACTAGTTCCCAGTGCAGAATAATACTAAGACCCAGGTTCTCAGTCTTTAGGTCCATAACCAGAAAGCATTACTGTTATTTTCCCACAAGCATCTATCCCCAAACTATTTAAACATTAGTTTAAGTTTCCTGGAAGCCTCTTGGGAGTTGAATGCAAACCACTGTGTGACCAGGAGGGGAAAAAAAAAAAAAGAAAAGAATACAGAACAGTGCAATAATGTACAGCCTGGCACAGCTGAATACAGATTCCCAAGTCACTAGCCACACTTGATGGCCATGGCAGCCTGCAGGCAAAGCCCTGTCTACCAGTTAACCTAACATAACGAGCAACTTCCTTTGAAGAGGGTGGAAAAGTATATTACAGAGCTCTGAATCAAATCTGAAACTAAAATTTTGAAGCGCAGAAAGAAGTCCTTCCAAAATGTCTGTACTTCAAATCCTAAAAGACTACAAGAATGAAAGACCCTATATATAGAAAGCTTTTAAAGGATCAGCAGGTATTAACTTTTTGTTAATCTCTGTGGAGTAGCACCGTCAGGAAGGAGCAATATGAAGAAAACTCATCTATTTAGTCTCTCACTTAAATCTGAAACCCAACCACCACACCCTAGCCAGATTCACTACCACATTTAACATCTACATAAGTAGGAAGGAAACGAGTAGGCATGCGTGGATCTTCAGCGAAGCTCTTCCCCCGTCCCTGGCTAGTGGAATCGCTGACCTCTGCAGAGCCCGGGACAGGAGGCTGCACCAAAGCACTTTCACACTGACCGATACCCTCAGGCCCCACACTGCAGCCTGCAAGCTGTCCAGTTCACACGGCCGAAGTAGACAGTGAAAGGGAGAATAACCACGTGATGCAATGGAATGGAAACGGCACTTAGCAAGGCCTGAACGCTTGCAGGAAAAAAACCCCAAACAATTACCTACAGGACAAAATCTGGATACTTTTCCCAGATTTGATTCACTGATAGTTTTTGCATAAATCCTTCTACTACAGCAATCTCCTAGTGTGGTAATTAAAAATAAGTATTTCCCAGGATATAACTGGCTCATTTTTTCCTAAAATGCTTTTGAGATCCCATGAGGAAAGGAATGCAAAAGGAAAATACTTCAGAATTCATTTATGCTCACAGTATTGATTACAATATCAATGTATTTCTTAATTCCTTACTAACGCTGCGACAGCCTTATTTGAAGCCTTCAAGGGATGCTACTCAACTGCTCACACATTTTGGCCAGTCAACTGAGGAGCACTTCTAAGTCACAATATTTATAGACCTTTGGACATTCGCAGCCAGACTGCTTTGAGCAAGCAAGGCATTTATAAGGAAGCCTTTCACTCCCGGTGTAGTCGAGAACAAGCAGAGCCATTAAGCAAAAGAACACCCCCAGAATGATGGCAATCCAGGCAAAGCGGCGAGGCTGCAGTCAAAAGCTGAAGGGCATATGATAACACAGGGAAAAGAGCTGAGAGGAGCTCTTTATTCGTGCTAGGCTGCCAAGTGGGAAAGGAGCCTTTCCCAGCTCAGTGGAAAAGGCTCCTTAATGAAATGCTATAGCAACCACTTGGGTGATTGTTTTCTCTCTCATACCCCGCAGAAGGAGGAAGATTACAGAAACACACTCAGAGCAGCGCAGCTAAGGCCCAAGTAAAGCGTGCAGATGTTAGCAGTAATTACTGAAAGCTGTGAATACAGCACAAAGTGGTAGCTGCCATTTCTTAATGTATTCCACCAAACAGACGCAGTAAGCATTTTATATCCATTAACAAAATACACAAGCTAATTTTTAAAATAAGCCCAAATTCCCCAAGAATTCCAAGACCTCACCCAGAAAATATGTCCATTTAAACTAGTGAGAGTGGCTAAAGTAAGAATGAAGGTATCAAGAATCAGACACAATCCCCTTGAAACAGAGGGAGGGAAGAAGGGAAAAGTGGGTCATGGTAAAAAGCAAAAATGTCAGTTTATAGGATTCTTCATTTCCAAAGCCATGTTTTTTGAATTAACTTTGAAAAACACTAAAACTTTATTCCAAGCTCTGGTTAAGACAGAACTTGTGAATCTCAGAGAGGTTCACAAAAGACTAAGATTTTTTTCAAGCAATATGTGAACAAAGTTGAAAAAAAATCACAACCTAACTGAACAACAATTACCAAATCCACCAAAGTCCTTGTCAGGATCCAGCCTCCATCCACTGGATCTGCTGCTTGATTTGAGATTCAAACCTGTTACTTACTGCAACAGCAAAGTGCTTTCCACCCCGATGAAACGGCAAAATACCAGTGAACATTAGTTTCTCTCTCTCCTGTACTTTCAGGGTTAAATACAGTGTTTTAAGGGGAGGATGATTAACAGTGAGGATAAGATCTGATACAAATGCGTTAACTACATCATTCTAAAACAGAAGTGTTTGGAATAAACAGAACATAAAAATAAATAACCGAAATAAGCACAAAATATGACATTTCTTGTGTTTTAAGCACTGCAGAATTTATCTCTTTTTGCAGTGCTTTGAGACACATGCTTGCCATTAACTCCATGAAATCACGTTGAGCGCAAGCACATGACGATCTCACATGACAGGAACATGCCCACTGCTCCAACTTCCAGAAAACCAGCAACAACTGCCTGCCTCTTTTCATAATCTTAAAAAATACTACCTCTGGGATGCAAGCCATGTGATATGACCCTGATGCTTATCACAAAAGGCAGTTACACCACAGACACCTTGTGGAGGCAAAGCAACTTTTGAATTCGTGCTCCAAGCAGAAGATCCTGTCACCACAGTACAGACCAGCTGCCACCTACCTTAGGAGGAAGGCTGGAAAGAAATAGGTATCGCTTGCTGGGCTTCTATCAAAACCCCCAAAAGCAGTACTTCACATCAACAAACACCACTGAACCAGTCAAAACAAAATTTACACACCTATAATTGATTACAGTACCTGAAAACACAAGCATTGTATCATGACAGCACAGAATCCATCAACTGAAGTAAGAGACAGAGCATAAAAAAGCAAAACACGCTGCTTTCCGCTCATTTGGACACAGCACCAGACATAAGCTTATTAGATGTTAACTTCTGTCATGCATAACTAAAAATATTGTAGTATTTAAATACTGTAGAAAAAGCTATTTGAGATAAGTAACAGGATCTTTCTTTAAGACTACTCCAGGGCTGGACAGAAAGTGAATTCCAAGGCACATGCTATCTCACAACTAACTTCACTAACTAGATAAGCATGTAACAGAATAGAAGCAATAACTGGGAGATTGCACAGCATTCATTTAAGCAGGTTTGCAGCAGCCAAAATAAAATGGTGCAGAGGGTAGTCAGAGGCAGTAAAGAGCTCAGAAAACGTGTTACAACTTGAAAGGCATTTTGAAAAAGCCAAGCTTATCTTTCACTCAGCTGTTGATAAACAGTATTGCTATACAGGTTTTAACATATCTTAGTCTGCCTTTACTGCCCAGCTTTCCAGGGATTTATCCACTCATCTTGTAGGTAGCCTTAAGATCCTAGACCAATGTACTGCTCTCATCAATGATAAACACCGGAGGCGTGAAGGCGAACCTTTGCCATTTCATTTGCAGCATTCTTCTCCTATGTTATTTGTTAGGAACATGTTGCATCATCTACTACCCCTCATCTACTACAACCAAAGCAAGACTCCTTGGCCAAACGACACTGATGGAGGAATGCAAAAAGTCAATTTACACTTTCTGCTTTTGTTACTGTTTACTGAAATTATATGCATCAACTAAAATTTGGCATGATGCATCCATCTATCCTAAATTGATTAATAAACCAATAAAAGCCTTTGAACCTTATTCTAAAAATTCAGAGAGGTGCTAAGCAGGTCATGTAAACCTACCAGTTTCAGAGCAGATACTAAACAACCCCAAACCAACCACCACGGCACCAGAAGGCACTGTAGAAAAGCACATATGATCTTCTGAACAGGTACGTTAACACAGAAGGATTGAATTTCAGAAAACAAAACAGATGTAGAATTGCAGCTGCTTGTCCACAGTGACTCCAAGTGAGACCCAGGCCAACGCATGCATGCAGAGGATGCTGCTGCCCCAGACAGGCAGAGCGCTGCAGCATCAGCAGCGTCTCTCCAAGCATCAAGGTGTTCTGGCAGCATCCCAGGGAGAGCACCTTTTCGGTGGTTTACCCAAAGACAGTTGAAGTATTTCGCACAAATGAGCACCTATGCAGGAAGCTGGAGCACAGCTACAAACACCATCCTGGACCAGCTCCCCAGACGACCTAGTCTGAGATGCCAACAATTAAGTGGGTATTAAATAGCAAAACCCAAAACAGTCCAACATAAATCAGTAAGCATACATCATCAGCAAGGCTCTAGAGATGTCCCTTAATATACCTCCAGTCTGATCAGTCCCTTAATATAAATGTCTCCAGTCTGATCGCAGTATTTGTTAATTTAATTGCACAGCAATTAAACAATCCTCAGGGGTCTGTGCTGTCTAAATCATACCTGAGCAGACAACTTTTAAGACGAGAACGATGCATCAGATAAAAGTGCTTATCCCTGTAAACACAAGATGTACTCAAACTTTTATTTTTACATTACTGTGCAAAAAGCTGTGCAAGTACTTTTACAACAGATTTTTCAATTTGCTAATTCCAGACGTATTTCTATGCATAATTTCAGGCTTTGATAAAGGTAGGCTTCGTTACAAGCATGCGTTTTGTTGCACGTATAAGAAATAGTCACTTCCTTCTAAGGAACTGAAGTAGCTATTGTTTCCGAGCCTCAGCTGACTGGAATTAATTTAGAGGGAAACATCACAAAAAAAAATGTTTAATGATGTATTACTACTATATAAACATATAACACTGAAAAGATTACACAGACGTTAACACTGATTTATGCAAGGCTATGAGTACTTCTCAATGATGGAAATGTAAGAAGGACAATGAAGAAAAAGATGGTTTGCGGCCTTCGCTGACTTCTTAAATTCAGTACAAATATTTGTGTAATTAAAGTAAATTTGTTCACCTACTCCCTGCTGTACAATCATACCACTGGCTCTAAACAAACTTACATTCCTCAAGGCTGAAGCTTAGTCACACCGTGATAGCTAGAAGTGATATCATTTTATGCAGCCTGAATTTGCCATGAAGACTGAGCCCACTGGAAGAAAGTTTCAACATACCCACATTGATTCCTACTTCCTTTTATATACCTCTTAACATACGAATCTCTTGGCGACAGCCAACAGGTTTGAACATCTAGGTCATAAAAGAAACAACAATAAAAAAGAAACAGCTAATACAAAAAACAGCACTCAGCTACGTGGTCTACAAACTTGGTTTCATCAGCCTACTGGCCAGTGACTGAGGAGGTAAGCTGCTATGAACCAAACATTTTTTTTCCTGCCCAGTTACACTTCAGTATTCAATAGGACTCGTAAGTTTTTCAGCTATTTTGAACATATGCTTCTTCCTGAAAACAAGCTTCGTATTGAAAAAAAAAAAAAGCACTCAACCACCTTTATGAGCTGCTAAAACACTACCACTAACCATGTCATTTTCTGCACACCTTTTAGCTTACCTAAATATCTTTATACTTCCTGCCACCTGGACTCCCCTTTAGATTATGAAGCATTTCTATTTTGCAGCATGAACTATCAGGTTTTTTTAATAACCTAAGGAACACAAATGCTTCTTTGTATCTGGTCCCATGACTCGGTCCTTCTGATGCATGTCTTTTAATGCTTCCTTTGCTGCTCTTCACATCACACCAGAAATGGGACACGCTACCAAAGAATACTTCTAAGTGAAAAACCTAAAGGTACTCTTTGTACACCAAATACATTCACTAACCCACACCGTAGAGGAAGACGTTTTTCAGTCACTTTTGTGGACACTGATGACATTAGAGAAAAATCACAAAAGGCCCCATTTTCTGCACTCAGCACTGGGACAGAGAGAGTTGCATCAAAAAGCACCAAATAAAACAACTCTCTGAAGATGACCGCAGCACAGAAATGTAGTTAGTATCTTTACTCTAATTTGATTTTTCCGTCCGTTCTTCCACTGGCCTCGCAAAAGGTGTGGTGCACAGGCCACTCCATTTCTTAGGATGAGGTACCAGAAAGCTCGCTCTCTCCCCTGGACCTACCTAGGCAGAATTTTTATTTACACGTGTGAGAAAGCGATCTGTCTGGAGCGTTTCAAACCCTCAGAAGAGATGGCTACAAAAGGATCTGGACTGGGAACAAAGCTATTAGCCCCACTTATGCCACAGTCAATGAAGTAATATTTAACACAGGAGAAAGCAAGAAGCTAATGCAAGGCAGCACTAATGCAAAGCCTCAGCTGCTCTCTGCTTGTAATCACACAAGAAAAAGCCCACATCTTGGCTCATGTTCCACGGCTCCAGGCCCTTTATTTTCCGTGACACAGCAGGGAAGGCAGGGACACTTGCACTGGACCTTGCTACCTTGGAGGCCACTACTTGTCTGCTTTTTTCCCCAATTGGTATGAGGTCCTTATCCAACCCTCTTTTGTGTATTGTTTCTATTTCTGACTTTGTTTTTTCCAGTGATTCACACGCTCAAAGAATTAACAATAGCGACTCTAGATCCACTTGAAAGTGGGTGGAATAATGAGCTCCTTCAAAGATATTAACACACATATGACAAGCAGTAACTGATTGAGCATCAGTGACTGAAAGAGCTGTCTGTCATCAATGAACTGCAAGCTGCTTATCAGTTGGGCTGGTTTTTCAGTCTTGGGCACCAACAAGCTTTTTAGCATTCCTCAAAATTCCCCAACTATGTTCCATCACATATCCTTTACCATTAGATACGAATACGGCAATAGTGGCTGGAGGCCAAGCCATCAGAAGACCACAGCATTAGACG
>NW_010510679.1:43108-47810 GCF_000687285.1 Phaethon lepturus
CCCAAAAGACTTTTGTGATGTTAAAAGATTCCTCAGAACTCCTTACGCCATCATTTCATCTGAAAATGTGTCAGAGAAATAGCTGGAAGTGTGCAGTCAAGCGCAGCAGATCTTCACTGAAGGGAAAAGGTTTTTTAACAATACAAGTTCCACTGTCCTCAGGTAACAGTCACTAAGAAGTGAGACCATGCTGCCAGTTTGGTAAGCGCAGTCTTTGAGCAGTGAAATACGTATTTCACAACATGGACACTCAACATGCCTCTCATTTAGCATTATATTATCAACTGAAATTAATTTTTATTTTTTCCAGCCAGAAACACCGAACGCTCCTTTCACTCCAACTTGCTTCTGTACAAAGCAACTTCTTAAAAGCAAATCAGCAATGAGATTGCTTTTAAGCTGAATACTACACACAGGAAAATGGGAAATTTTGAATACAGTTTTTCCTGAAAGTATCGATTACCAAAAACATGAAGTGCTGATCCTGGCACACAAGTAGCAGATTCTCTGAAAGAAGTGGGAAGCAATTTTCTCCAGTTATAAGAGAAGTGTGACGACATTTCATGCAGGACTTTAACCCCTTCCCTCTCCTTAAGTGTCCTCCAGTAAATCAAAGGCACTTGAAACACAGAGGGCAAAGCACCACTCATTTAACATCTCTGTTTCTGTTATTTTATCATTTCAGTTTTATAAAAGCACCTCTCGCCATAGCATTTGACAGTAATTTCCTTCTTGGGAACAACAAACTTCTTAACTGCAAATGCAAAACACTGTGCAAGAGCCAAATAGCGTCAAAGGATTATCCTTTACTTATTTCACATTCTGGAGAACATCCCTAAACAGAAATAATTTCTAATTTTGAAGTATCTTGGGAAAAAAATCCATTATACTTTTAACAACCTTGGTACAAGCCATTCCCCTCTTAAGCATGCTGTATAGCATATCCATAAAAAGCAGGCACAAAGTGGGAGAAGTCATTCCACAGGGTACAAAACCACCTAATAGCAGATGAAAGACTCACTGCTTTCACAATCAAAAGGATTAATTTTCCAAATGAGAGAGGGTGAGATATTAGAAGTGAACGTCAGGGAAGAATGGAATAGGATCAAGTCTTTCTTGCAGATTTGGCTTTCCCTGAAAGTTGGACCTGGCACTGGGAAACACCACAGGGATTAAAGCATCTGTACAGAAAGTTGGAAAGTAAACACAACATGTCAAACTAGGAAACGATCTAATGCTGTTATGCTACCTCCTTCCTTCCACACTAGCATCTACTTCACAGAAGGATGATGCGGCTCCAATTTTCCCCAGAAGATTGGAAAATGGACAGAGTATGTCTGCACAGAAAAGTGACTGGGTTAACTAACTCCTGTCCCTTACCTCTCATCCCTACAGAAGACCATCACTTCAGTTTCAGTGTTTTAAAGTCAAAAATAAATGGGTTAGCTTTGGATACAGACCAGAAACTAAAATGAAAACGGCCTCTGACAGGTAATTAAGCACTCTGCAGCAGGATGTGAGCTAAAGTGCTAGGCAGCCTCCAGTACCTGCTCAGTTCCTATAGGGAGCCAAGAAGAACACTTAAAATTTATTGCTAAAGAGCTCGTGGTGCTCCATTTACTTCACAACAAGCCTTGGGGCACATGCTTAAGAGTCCCAGCAATACAGGATGAACATATAACCGTCAAGCAAGAATGCAGCAGGTCTGTTGAAAAGCTGTATTGAGAAAGCCATGTCTGAACAGAGGTGACAACCATTTGGCACACCCTGCACTACAAACATATCCTTGATGCATCAGTGAAATACCAGATACACTTGCTTGTGATGGTACCCGTGGAGGAATTGGAAAGGAATAAATCTTACTATATCCTATCTACCAGGAGAGACTGCCCAGAAAGATGAGGGAAAAAGTGATGGCAGAATTTCCACGTGATTAAATTCCCAAAGACAAGAACCACCACACACAACAGAAATTAACCTCTGCATAAGGCATAACTAAAACAGAAATCAAACCAAGGCTCATGCCTTCAATTCTTTCCATGTCATTTTTACCTAAGAAGCACAGTACCTCCTTTCCAGAGACGTCTCTTTCACACAGTAATTCTTGTTGAGCTGAGATCAACAGCTAATATCCTTACCATCAAAGCACGGTGCTGTTTTGTTTTAAACAAATTTGATCTTCTGAATAGGACAAAGTGTGTGCCTTCAGCTTAGACACTTATCTTGAGACACATAAATGTCAGTTTAACAACTACATCCAGTACTGGAGCAACACTTAGTAGATACAATGAACAATGGAAGCACTGTAGGAAAAGGAGGAAGAATTTTTGCAGCTACTACTTCTAAAATACCATTCTGATTTTGCAACATCACCTGAAAACTAGAAAACATCCATGACCATTGCCTGGGAAGCACTGAATCAACACCCAGCATCTTAATAGCAGAAGGTTTACGGCACTCTTCAGTAGCTGATCTAGAGAAAGTAATAGTCCTGTGCTGTTTGTAGCCACTTTATGTAATTAAGCAGTCCGTGCCACAGAATATGCACATTTCATCAGTGCAATGTCTACTGATCAGCTGAACACATCCTGAAGTTCAGTCTTCCATTTTTGCTGGGCACATGAGGCTATAAAAAGGAACTACAGTTACCTATTCTAAAATCTCGCAACTTGTATTTCAAACTAAAGAGCTACCATCATTTAAAATACTATCATGCTACAGTCCAACTATTGCAACTGACATCAGCCTCTTACTTACAGTAAGAGAACACATTTGCTTTGACCTCACCGATTCCTAGACGGTATGTATACCTGTGTAACAACCTCCTTCAAATATACAGAGCCCTACAAAATTGTCTGAGGAGTATTTTTCCTAACTCTAAAGGAGATCAAAGCCAACACATTTTAAGTATTTTCTGCCACAGAACAAACTTGGTGTGGCTTAAGATGCACGGGAACTTGTTAATCCTGACTGTGTTACAACACTTGTGCTCTTTATCCTCTGAATATATATATGAAGTCCTGGAAAAGGAGCTATTTGTCACAAAATTATTTTAGAAATGAGAATGTATGTTCAATCCTCCTCACAGAGGACTGGTGCCACAAAGGCCTGAACCTTTGTCAGGGCGATCCTCAGAGGTTTGACAGTTGAAGAAACATTTTCCGTCTTACGCGCAAAAGAATAAACCGTATTTACTAAAAGCAGCATAACATACAAACTGGGCCTAAGCATGCTATGGGGAAGTGCTCCATGGAGTTACCATTCAGCTGTTCCAGCTTTGAGTGTCACACATTAACCGTCCACGTAAACATGCTGTTTCCACTATACAGTTTCCCACATTTTGCAGGGCACTGCACTCTTCAGAGTAACACTATCTTCCTCTGTCACCAAATCAATACCCAGAAATTTCATGTATACTAAAATAAAAATAGAAGTTTCCCAGGTATCATTACTAGCAAATATCACCTTGTCCTGTGTACAATAGGCTTAAAAGCCATTTGAAAAATGAAGTGGTTTTGGAAGTTGGATCTTGTGTTTCAGTGCAACAGTGCACTGAAGATTACAGTAAGAGTTCCAATTAAATTAAGTTTTATAATTTAAATACTTGTTTTAGTTACAAGACTACACATTTTCCAGATACTTTTCATAGGTTATACCATTTGGATGTTGTACTCTTATGACAAGATGCTATAGCCTACAAATATTTTTAGCCTGTCACTAACTCCACAGCAACTCACTGATATTCCAGCAAGGTGTAACTGTCAGACCATTCATAAGAAAGCTTCTAAGGCCGTGACTACTTGCTTCAAGGTGAACATAAATGATATCCCTAGTGTCCGTTACTCCCCAATTAACAAGTAGCACTTCAATGTGGAAAGTGTCACATAACATGCTCTTGATGACTAATTATTTCACCTATACTAATTTCATGATCACGTGCCTCTAATACAAGGGAGAATAAGAGGCCAAGACACACGATTGCTTTCTACTTACAAAAGCTTGGAAACAAAGAAAATACATTTTAGTCAGAAGATATACATCATGGATAATTTGACAGATGAATTATGATTGAACTCAGCTTTCCTGCAGATCTGCTTCACGATGAAGAATACATAGCTGACTACAGTACTGACTGTAAGGCAGCAGACAAGAATTCCTCCTAACGTAACTACGTATCAGGGATCTCAACACCACTACAACACGCTAAATGGGAAAGTAAGTACCTAGCATGACCCTCCTTTACCTTCCTTTTCAACTCATTGCTCCCCTAACGCTTCCTTGTTTCCCCACAGTCCTTCCCTTTTGCCTTACACCCCAGCGTCACGTTCCTCGTTTTGATTCCTGCTTACACCATCCCCAAAACAACATCCCCTTTCCAGGGTGTCCAAGACACCCGACTGCTGCCGGGCCTAGCGCAGCCTCCCCTGCCTGGAGCGGGGTGGAGGCAGGCTCCCACCCTCCCTGCCCCCCCCGGAGGAGCAGGACCTGACTGGGAAACGGGTGACAGCCAGCCCGGACCGACGCGAAAGGGAGCCGGCCACGCCAGGACACGCCGAGAGGAGCCAGCAGCCCCTCCGCGACGGAGGCCGGGTGCCCTCACCTCGTCCTCCTTGTGGTTGCGGATTCCGCGCACCAGGTCCTGCAGGTTCTTGTCAAACATGCGGTCGATGCTGCCCTTCACCATCTTCAGCGCCATGGCGGC
>NW_010510680.1:0-2522 GCF_000687285.1 Phaethon lepturus
CCTGTGGAATGGCGAAAGTTTTCCCCGAGGAAGGGAGAGAAAGAAGAACAGTTGATGTTGGGTCTCTTCACCACGGAGGTGTCTGACTTGTCTGGGTTCAGCCGAGTAGATATCTGCCGCAAAGCCTCCGTAGCACTGAAACACTTCTTTCTTTACAGGCAAAACCACGGCAGCTGGCGTTGTCTCCATCTGTGACCTTACCGGCTGCATTCTGCTCTTTTGTTGTGAAGAGCTGTAGGTTGGGTCTTGGCTGTGAATCTGTAGAATTGCTGGGCCCTGGCGTGAAGTCACAGTTGTATTTGCAGATCTTAACGAATCGGTACTGCCTTTGACATCTGTAGGTTTCTTTATCACAGTAGGTGTGGTGATCTTTGTCATTCTGTTGGCAGTGAAAAAGTGAACTAGTCTAAGAGGTTTTAGGTGAAGATGGAGTCGTCTATTCCTCTAAGAAAACTATGTGTATGTAAAGATGTCCTTTCTCTCTCCTTCCATCTTGGAAATGCACCTGAAAATTAAGTGTGTTTGGCTTAGAGGCATTCCCCAAGATGGGAACGTGTCACAGTTTTTCGTCTTGGTTTTTTAATTAAATATGTTAGGTATAAAAAATGAACTTCTTGTAACAATGTGGCTCTTCAGTGTGAGAGGGGACATAGATTTAATGTGTTGAGCCAATGTACCAATCTGCAAGTGAAATAGTAGTTTTGTTACTGTAATATAAGGGCAATTACTTAATTTACAAACATCGGGACATTTTATAGCATATACTTCATAAATGTAATGTGCCAGTTCTTACTTGTAGCTCTGAATTCATTGCAGTTCAGAGAATCTGAGTGAGACTTGAAGCCTGTAGTACCAAGTTTATATGTGTGTAAACCTAGTAAGGTGTCCCTGTAGCAGATGGCTTACAGAGGGGTAAAAACATGTGAAAAATTCAGATGCTCAGAGTGGAGCAGTGGAGAACTGGGTATCCTTGACTCCCTGTGGAATGCTATATCCAGGAAGCACAGTAGCTTCTAAAAGGGTTGTTCTTCCCCCCTCCCCGCTTCCCCGCTTTCTCACATCTTTTTTTTTTCTTTTTTTTTTTTTTTTTAATTTATCTCTTGTCAGGAGCATTGGTCTTTCTTAAATGCCTTTTGTATCTCAAATTTCCATTTTGGAGAGGAGGAGGAGATAGCATTAAGGGTTGGACAGATTCTATAGGAACAGCAAAGTTCATTAGTCAATATGATTGTAGTAAAAGTTGGTGAAGAGTCCTTGTGAAGTGCTATGTGTACTGGATCACCCAGCTAGCTATCGTAATATCTTACGTTACTTCATTTTGCTGATTCAACAGCATGTTTTATCAAAATAGATTTAAGAGACCATAGGAGCCAGAAGTTGTAGTTCTTTCTGTTCTCCATGAGCAGTAATAAAATTCCTTATCTCTGTTCTCTGACAAAAGAGTATTCTAACTGGTTCTAAGTAATCATCATCTACAGACAGTATTGCACTGTTACTCTACTTTGGGAATAGGGTGTCTGCTGAACAACTGCTAAAGCATATTTCAAAGCGGTGAAAAAGTTAATGATATTAACTATAAACATTCCTCAGAAAAATCTGGAGACAGTCAAGTAGTTAATAAAACCTACTGCAACTTTCTTTAATGATTTTTTTCTTTCAATGGCACTATATTGATGGATACCAACTTTTTATAGTCCTTCACAGACATAGCACAAATTCATCTGCCGTTCTTCATCACTTGCCATGAAAAAATAGACGTTGGGTGTCTTCTGTAAGTGTAGGGTATCTGTTCTTCATTTTGTTAATCTGTTCCTTTCTATTTTGGTGTGACCAGTAGTTAATTACATGCTAGCATGTTCTGTAGTATTGTATTTCTTTTCCTATAAGCTTAATTCCCCCAAACTGTACAACTCTGTGGGTATGGAGAGAGAACTGATCTCTCTCTGATATTTTCCACTGGAACTGGATTGGAGTCCCAAGTAAGAAATTGTGTGTTTGTTTTCCATGCAGGCATGGTATGATATAAGTTCCAATTAAAGCTTTTATCCTTGTGTAAATTCCTTTATGCTTGCAAAAACATATTTTTAAGATGTAGTAGTTGTAATGGTATATATGGTAGGATGATACCATATTATAGGGGAAAAAAATGTTTATTGACTGGTAGAGTTTGATAGTCCATGATAGGTAATTTGATAAGAAAAAATTTAGCTTTACATGAGAATGTGGTTCCCTCTGAAATTCAAAATAATACCGCTTCAGGAAGGTGGCTAGTTGTTGTAGGTTTAATCACTAATTTTAGGTTCTCTGAGGAAAATTAATAATACCGTTCACCAGAAAGTGGAAAAGTTTCTTAATTCTGTAGATTTCATCAACTGTGAAGCTAAGGATTTGCTAAGGTTGCTAGTGTCAGATGTAATGAACCTGATTAGAACACAGAATCTTCTTCACTAAAGTGGTTCTACCTTTCCTTTCTCTTGACATTGTGTTATGTCATGTCTGTAGGAGCAGCCACTTACATTCCT
>NW_010510680.1:2553-5734 GCF_000687285.1 Phaethon lepturus
CAAATCTTGTTTACTGTAGGAGCTATTTCATGCTAAACTTTTAAGTTATATGGGGCTCCGCAGCATCTTGCGTTATTCATGACAAGCCTGTTACTATCAATTCTGCATTTTTGATTTGTCAAAATAAAAGCTTTGCATTGAAACATCAAGCTTCAAATCACTATGGAAGGTATGAGATTGCATTAGTGTTGACACTACTACCATTGTGCCGCTCTCTTACAATAGCTTAATGACATTAAGTTTTGTTCCCTTTCAAATACAGGTGAAGCAAGTGCAGCACAGGTCAGTCAGATAGAATTTTCAAAGGCTAAGGCTCAGCTTTGGGTATAAATAATTTCAGAGTGTGTAACTTCAGACAGTATGTCATAGTGCAGTGATGCTAGCAAAATCAGCCATGATGTGTTGTCTCTTTGCATGTTATTGCTAGTAGCTAGTATTGAAATGTACCTGGCTGGAAATACTGGGTGTAATTTGTAGGGTTTTTTGTTTTGGTCTCTAAAGATAGACATGAGCCAATCTTGTATTTTATCCAAATACAGTCTCTTTCTGGAAAAGAGCAAGCTAATTGTTTATCTATTAGTAGGCTATAAAGTAGAGTGTATGGCCTTATAAAGAATGTGTTAAGATAATGTCTCCATTTAAAGTGCAATATTTATTGTCTATGAACACAAATAGATATAATCTCTGAAAATGTTTCTATGAAAAGGCAGATGCCTGCAAATGTCAGTCATTCATCTGTGGATAAGTTGTTGGCTTACCTTCAGTGTCACTTTATCTCTTCAGTGTGGTCGGGAGCGCTTGGTTTCTGTCCTTCAGGCAAATCCAATTTATGTTGAAAGCAGAAAGCTTTGCTTGAGAAAAGGTACAACTAATGAAATGATTGTGTAAAAACTTTGTGGTGTATGGAATTAGTATGTTGGTCTAGGTCAGGTAATGCCTGAACTGATGTTTTTGTTGTGCGTAAGGCTTTACAAAGATGGTTTAGACCGTTTTAAAATACTGTTATTTCCTATGTTGCCGGATTAGAAAATGACCGTTATCAATGAAGATAATTTCTAAATCACTAACATTGAAACACTTACAAACATAGATTTGTATTCTTTGAAATTTTGGATTAATTTTCCTGATTTCTTTTCAGATAACAGAAGATTTCCTGGCAACATATCATGCCAACTATGGATTCCATGCAGATGATACAGACAGTTCATCTGCTGCTGGCACAGCAACGGAAAGTAAGCAGCCAGTAAGTTCTAAGACATCAGGAACACAACCATCAGCAAATGAGAAAGGAGCACAACAAACAGATCCGAAACAAAAAGCAGAAAAACGGAAGCTTGAGCCAGGTATGTGACAAAGGGTTTCCCTCTGTATAGGTTGCAACCTTTATGGTACTGAGTAGAAACTGGCAATTGTTCAGTGTTGTACAGCAAAGATAGAGGCTGTTCTGAAAATTTCCAGAATGGTTTTAAAATTGTATGCTACTTCATAGGTATCCTCCTAAGTCCATATACAAGGTGGAAAAAAGCAAATTAAGGCGTGCTCAGAGCTTTTCCTGTGGGCGAGCAAAAATTCTTAGGTATCTGATGGAATGTGAACGTTAGTGTATGCTCCCATGTCTAATATATTGACATAACTGAATTAAAACCCTGTTTTTAGGATGGTTTCATGTTGAAGAAGACAGAAACACAAATGTTTATGTGACTGGTAAGTAATAGCATTTATTTATCTATTTTGATCTAAAGGTGGTAAAAGAGACTGCTGTTTGTCTCACTGACTTCTTACTTGTTCAGCCTGCCTCTTGCAAGCTACTTAATGTTATGTTCCTGACTGCATAATGTCTTTGTGACCTTTAAATTGCAGATGTAGGAAGGTAATATAAGGAACATATTCCATGCTTTTGTCTTTTAAATGTGACATTGTGAGCTGTGTCAGCCAAGTCACTAATTTTTTTTTTTTTTTTTTTAGTAAGCAGGAGAAACAATCTTTGCAATATCCTATGGAATAAGATAGAACAAGTTTATAATAAGATAGTGCATTGACTATACATATCACTGAATGTTTTAATCTTCAATTCTTCTTTTATTTTCTAAATACATAATTAAATTATTAGATAAGGAGGAAACAGTAAGTAAAAAAAATGCTGGGAATAGAGTGAGCAAGTAATTGGGAAGCTCAGATAACTATCTGTGCATTTATTATCTTAAGGTGCATTTGGTGGTTCTGAGCAGTCAGAGAAATGCACACATTTGCATTCTTAAAAATTTTCATATGGAATATTCACTTAATTTTCTCTTCCATTTTCTTTTTTTGCCCTTGTCCTCAATTCAAAGTTCAAACTTTGAAAACTCCATATATTATCAGCTGCTTTTTTTGCTGAATTTGTGGTTGGGGAAAACAGTTATGTTTCTAGGTTGGGGGTTTTCTTGTCTCTGATCCCTAGAGGTGCAGTGGAACTTAAAACTTGTGCAGGATAGTTATGTTTGTATAGGCCATTGTGTCCACTGCAATGTCAGTGTCGTTTATAGCGCTAAAGCTCTGGGTCTGCATATTAGGGAGCACAGAGATGTTGATGTATGTTACACCTATTAACAAGGAAAGGGTTTTCAAAATACTGGTATGGAATAATGTTTGAAAGGTAATAGCAAAAATGTGGTCACAAGGGCAGTGGTTTCTTACTGTGTATGTAAAATTTTGTCCTTAAGTTTGGTATTTTTCATTTAAAGAAACACTGTGAGATTCCAAGAGATTTTTAAAAAAAAATTACATACGTAAACCTTCTGTTTTAATTTATTTTGCAGGTTTACCTCCAGACATTACAAAAGATGAATTTATACAAGTCATGTCAAAGTGTGGTATCATTATGCGCGATCCTCAGACAGAAGAACACAAAATCAAACTTTACAAAGATAAGGAAGGCAATCTTAAAGGAGATGGCCTCTGTTGCTATCTAAAGGTCAGTGGTGCACTGAAATGCATTTTCCTTCCCGTTGAAGATACTTGTAGCCACTGCTTCAGAATCACATTCAGAAGATTCTTGAAAGATCTGAAGTATGACTTAAACTTTAGGTGTCTGTTTTAAAAATCTATTCCAGCACTGCCCACTTACCTGGTTGTGCACCTCATTTGTTTTCTCTTATGAACTCACAACTTTCCCCTGAAAATGTCCATAATACCTGCTGAA
>NW_010510680.1:5765-13476 GCF_000687285.1 Phaethon lepturus
TGTCTCTACATGTTCTTGTCTTGGGTGCCTGTGATTATGGGGTGAAATGGGGGACCTCTTCACCTTTTTCTTCAAAAATATGCCACTGTGTGGCCAAGAATACAGAAATAACAAGATGGGAAGGAACATACTATAGTGCTGTATGTACAGCTTTTAGTTGAGAACTGGTTAGGTTCAGAACTGTTCTTGCATTCTGTATTAATCTGTAGAAGTTTAGGCTGCAATATTATTTCCTTCATGTGTTTCACTTGTGAATCATTTGGAAAGTTAGTGCTTGCAAGTGCAATCTGCTTTAATTCTGCAAGAAGCACCAGGTGGCACTAAATCAACTGTCTTGTAGTCTATGCTAGTTTTGTAATTTTAGTGGTTAGAGCTGTTTAGTAGACGAGTATAAAGACAGTTTCCACTCTAAAGGACTTCTAGGAGAACGTTAAAAATTACTTAAGCGCCTCAATGTCTGCTGCTCTTGTAGAAGTGATACAAGCTTTACAGAAAATCGGCCCCCTGAATTATTCTTGCTTTTAAGTTCGTCAGATTGCTTCACCATTGCAGGTTAGTTTTTATGACATATTTGAATGAAATGTATGCAGTTGCTTTTGGGAGCATTAATCTGCTATAACAGTGGTGGAGAAATACTGGGTTTTCATAAAGTAAGTGTTGCCAACTGTGTGTCAAGAGGCTTGGAAGAGATCTGGCATTATGGTTTTCAGTGACAAGGAACTGATTCTTAGCACAATATTCTTAATTAAATGTTGTTGGAATAATTTGACTGTGCCATGTGTTTTAAAGCTTGTGTTCTGTTTTGTCTTCAAATAGAGAGAATCGGTTCAACTTGCATTGAGACTTCTGGATGAGGCAGAAATTAGAGGCTATAAATTACATGTTGAAGTTGCAAAGTTTCAACTGAAGGGGGAGTATGATGCAAGCAAAAAGAAGAAGAAATGTAAAGACTACAAGAAGAAGTTATCTCAGCAGCAGAAGTTTGTATTTTTTATTTCACTAAAACATTGCTTGAATTTTAAGTGCTATTAGGAAGGTGCTGCTTGCTTTCAAGTGCAATGCTAAGAGTTATGCAAAAATTGAAGTCTTACCTGACAGTGAAATAGCTTAAATGATACACTTTTGGAGGGAAGGAACAACTAAATTAAATGTTGACATGGTAACTTCTTTGTGATTAACACAGTAAAATAATACATAGGGAACCAAGGTCCTTTCAGTTATAGAAGAAAATATTACAACTCTGGGGAGATAAAAAGCTTTTTTTTCTCTGTGTGTGAGAATGTGCAAGCCCTGTCACCATATCTAGGCTTACTTTTGTTAAGGTAATAACACTCTGGCTGTCCACATATTGTTTGTACCATACTTAACTCTTGCCCTTTGCAACGAACAGATAACTTCCATAGGAGCAAATATTAAAATATCTCTGCAGATGTCCCCAGGCCCCTCCCTCTCTGGTATAAGATACGCTATTTCTGTATTTGTACCTAGATTCATTGCTTTTGTCACTTAAATTTTTTTTTTTTTTTTGCCTTTTGGAACCAAGATGATGTGGATTAAAGTAGAAAAAAGTTTAGGTATATAGGACTCTTAGTATTTTTATGAAAGCAGCATTCCACTAAACATTTTAAATAGTAATGCAAAGGTATTTTGCCATAGTTAAAAGGAACAAAGTCTACTCGATATTTTTTACCAAGTAAAAATAAAAGCAGCTTGAAATGTATCTGCCTCAGAGATGCATTGCCAGTCCTTGCTATAGGAAGTCTCCAGGGTGGAGAGAGAAGTATGAAAATAATGAACTTCCATTTGACAGCAGTTTGTGTGAATAAACTTACTTCAGTTGGTGTTCCTTTTGACTTGAACATAATTTACTTGCTACTAACTTCATTAGGAATCCAGGTTTTCTTCAGCTGAAGTAACAGATACAAGAAGGAACTTAAACAAGATTCCCCCCAGTATAAGATTTTGAGATTTAGAACTGTAAGTGAATGTGTCCTTTTTTTGTAATAGGATATGAAGTAGGCATTTCTACCAGAAGGAACATTTTTTGTGAGAAGGCAAGGTCATAGAACATATGCCCTGAGTATGTTGATAGCTTGAGGCAGTGGCTCTGTACGCTGTGGAACAAAATACATCTTGGCGCAATGCCTGTGTAAGACTCAAGGTGTTACTGCATGTTTGTTTAAATAAAAGCAGTTAAATTTTACCAAAGGGAATAGTGGATCTCCTTTTTTACAAAATGTTAGGAAAAAATGGTAAAATACTGACATTTTTATTTTACTTGGTAGCAGCTGTTTCCTGTATCTGAGGTGTTATTAGGAAAGAATTTAAGATTATTTTTTCAGTGTTTAAGAAAGTGCTATGATTCTTAAGATAATTTATAGTCCCTCTGTGAACATAGAAGTATCTTAAAACCTCAGCTGCTTTGTAGAAGTGGCAAAACTGGATGATGATTGCATTTTTTAGAAGAGTAGCTTAAGTCTTTCTGTCAAAATACATGTTTTAGTTGATGTATTGCAAGAGATGCCAAATTAATGATTTTTTTTCAACAAATACTTGTAGAAACTGAAGAGAGGCGCAACAATATCTTCTTACTGTTGCTTCATTTCATTAGACAGCTGGATTGGAGACCTGAGAAGAAAGATGGCGCAACTCGAATGCGACATGAACGCATCGTTATTATCAGGAATATGTTTCACCCAAAGGACTTTGAGGTAGGAAGATGCAGTTTGCTACTGTAGATTGTGCTGTTACAGTTAACATTGTCTGAACTTTCTGCTATAAGAATTTTAGCAAAATTCTAGGCAAATGAGAACAACATTAAACTTACTGTTTGCACAGGGTTTTCTTCTTGTGCCAAGCATCTGTTTAAAAAAAAATTGCCAAAATATTTCCAAAAAGCAAGACAAAGATACACACAGTGAAAAAGGCCTATTTAAAAAATATGTATCCTGACGATATTCCTTCTTGAGATGGAAAGAGGACTAGAGTTAACTCTGTTTAGAATAGGGAAGCCAGCACAAAAGCCTTATTAATAAAGTAGCATTTATTAAATTCAAATAAGGGCTGTCTGCCAACTCCCAAGTGGCTTTGAAAATGCAGCATAACAACACTTAATTGAGGAACTTTTAATAGATTGGCAGATGTGTTCCATTGGTGACTGAGCAAAAATAAAGTTGAAAAGTAAGTGCTTCTGTCTGATCTGATCTGTGTGATTACATTGCAGGAGGATCCCTTGGTGCTAAATGAGATCAGAGAAGATCTCCGGACAGAATGTGAAAAGTTTGGTCAAGTAAAGAAGGTTCTCATATTTGATGTAGGTATTTTTTACAGGTTGTGTTGGCAGAATTGATGAAATGTTTAAATGTGCAAAACCTTTAGGATTCTTTAAGTATCAGTGGAACGTTTACTTGGTTTTGTGTGTTTATTGCATAGAAACTTGACCTAGTCTTCCACTATTTAAAAATTACCTATTTTAGAAATTAATTTCTAAGTATCTATCTACTTTAACCTGTGCAAAGGCTGAATCTAACTCTTCCCAACAACTTGAATACGTCACAAGTTTAAAAATCTATAGATACATTTATTTGTAGCTAAACTAGCCAAAACATTTGTTTTCTGTGTTCAGTAAGTCTGTTATGTGTACCAATAGAAAAAATGTGTAAAGTTGCAAATTGATTTTTTTCAAACACGATTGTGTATGATCAGGACAGAGCTATATCCTGATGGATTTTTTTTTTTTTGTAAGACAATCTAAAAGATCTTGGAATAAATACACTACTCGGAAAACCATTAAATGAATGTTGTTTCTCCTTACAGCGACACCCTGATGGCGTGGCGTCTGTGTCATTTAAAGAAGCAACAGAAGCTGATCTGTGCAAGCTAACTCTAAATGGAAGGTGGTTTGGTGGCCGTCAGCTCAGTGCTGAAACATGGGATGGTGTAACGGATTATCAGGTAGCCTTTCATGGTCCTGTTTAATCAAATATTTCATGGTATTTCAATATATTTTCATTATATTTCATCTCATGTTGGAGATGTCAATTTAGGGGATTAGCCACTGGATGTACAGATCATTAGTTCTCAGTCAACAGGGCCTATTGAAGTCTTGAGATACTACTGCAATATAAATGTTTGTGTCATTTTATCTGTGTAAATACTCATTTTTACAGGTATGACTTTGTAATGATGCATATAAACATATCTTTAATAGGTGGAGGAGACTGCAAGAGAAAGGGAAGAAAGGCTCAAGGTGTGGGGATCGTTTTTAGAGGATCCTGATGCAAAGGAGCCGCAACCTACGTCTGATTCAGATTCTGCAACAAGTAGTGTGAAACTGCCTGAAGACAGACAACCTTCAAAAGTTAATGACCCATCTAAGGATGTAAATGATGAAGCCCATAAGAGGGAGAATAATGGTGAGGGCATTAATGAAGATGGTGCTCCGTCTACAGACAGCAGCCTTGCAGGCAGTGATGTTGAAGCTGATACATAACATCTTTAATGCTTTCTGAAAGCATGATTTTTAGGGTGATGTTTGAGTTTATCCCTTTCTTCAGGGTGACTGCAGACAATGTTCATATGAATATACGCATATTAGAATGTCATCAACTGTGTGCTTTGAAGTTTTCATTAAAAGCAGTATTTAATGAGATTCTAAAAGTTTATATTAATTGGCTGTTCAGGTAAAGTAACTCAAGTTGCCAAGAATGCAGTAAAACTCATGAGACTTCTTTTGTTCTAACTATGCTTGTCAGTGTTTCATTATGTAAGTGTGAAATATGTTTGAACCCTTAAGTTTATGTAACTATATGTAACTTAAGTAATGCAAAGCTATTACAAGGTTGTGGATTTTACTGTTAATTTTCCTGTACCCCATGGAATTCAGTATCTCATCCTTAAAAATGATTCTTGTCCTGAGTACTTTGGATCATTTTGTGGAACAGATGCTGTAATACGTATAGGGTGAATGCATTGGATATGTTGCTATGCATTAAGTAGCAAATGATAAGAGTAGTACCAAGTCGCAAACTTAGAGGAAGTAGAAAACAAACAAGGCTGCCATAGCCAACTTAAGGCAAACTGAGTCAAGACAGATTATTAAATCACAGCATTCAGTAAATTATTTTTTTCTTCCTCTGTTTAGATCTTCTGTTGATGCTTAGATCTTCTGTTGAGGCTGGAATTATGTCAAGGAGACTAGAAATGCATGAGCACACACATTATAGGCCATAATGAAATAAGACTGATCTTTAAACTTGTGGTCTGTAAGTAGTAGGTATGCAAAATAGGCTTTTGATTGATGTGTTGTCTTTGTTTTAGTTTTTGCTTTAATACTAGAGTAAGGTTTTCGTTGAACTGGGTTAGATGATGAGTGTGAGTTCGCTTTGACATTTGAGTTTAGCCTTATGTGTTCTTCAGAGTGGAGAGGTTCTCCCATATTTCATAAAATTTAAAGGCTTTTGGCAACTTGAACTACAGTTTGTTGTGCAAAAGTTAGAATACTTGAAAATACTCTTTCAAATAATATGCTTTTATATGGAAAAAGCAAATACTAGCCCTCTTAGAAATATTTCCAAAAGCAAGGATTTAGAAGACATTCTAATGTTACATATCTTAAGTGGCAGGCTTTCAAAAATAACTTTGGGGACACTTTTTGAGCATAGTTGTTCTTAATTTAGAATCCCATTACATTAATACCTAAGGATAGAAGACTACAGATTTAAGCAGTAAACAATTAAAAGGTTGGTGCTAAATTCATAGCACGCTGCTCATATGGATGGTCGCTAGTGCACATTTGTAAGGACGATCTTTTCAATTTTTTTTAATTCATATTGGATTGCAAGAAACCATAGATGCTAATTCTTATCTTTCCAAATACTCTGAAAATTGGTATCTTCAAACTTTGTGCTCTGAGATTACCATCTTTATTTTTTCCAGAAGTCTGTATGGTACTCTTAAGTTTGTTTTGTTGTGGGTTTTTTTAATATGTAATTGATATGTATGGGTAGCTATGCCAACCAGAGCATCTAAGTTAACACGCTACTGTGGTTATAAATTATATTTTTTTGTGACAAAATACCTGATCTTACAACACTTACAATTCAGGGTTAAAAGACTGAGGGCTTATTATAAGCTGGCATGAAAAATTGCCAATTTTGAGTTGCATTGTAAAGAAGAGCTGTAAATCTAGCCAACTAAGAAAGACCATTTTCTCATCTTTACAAGTGTGCGAAGTATATGTTTCAGCAAAACAGGTGTTTGAACAGTTCAGGGAATCTGAAATACTGCCTGGTGTGTAGCTGCACATAGTGGCATATTCAGATTACATCTCTGGGTTGCATTGGTTTTGCCTTAGTTATTTTTATTGGTAATAAGCACCACGGACCTTTGAGGGCTGAAGGTTTTGGCATACAAAGAGTGTAATTTATTGTGGTGGGTATTGCTTTCAGTGCTCCTTTTTTTTCTTCCAGCTTCTAGACACCAGGCTTTAGATCTGTTAGACTATTGTGTTTTGTTAGCCTTTTTTTTTTTTTGAGAAAGTCTAGTCATATAACACTCTACACAGTTAAATCACCTGTTTTACAGTGGAATTGCAACTGATATAGGGAAACTATTGACGGATGTATAAATACTGTACAGTTCTATGAAGCCTTATCATGATATCAGATATAAAAAATAAGGTTAATGTTAGTGTTTGAAAAAAGACTTTGAAAATTAAAGAATCATTATATGTGCAGTAACCTTCCTCTCTCCAATTGATGTACAGATTTGATTGGCTTGCTTCAAAAATGAAACGTGATGTTAGTCTTTTCACCTTTTCCTCTAGACTTCACACTGAAGTAGAGCACCGACAAAGACTGAGACCAAATGCTTTACTGGATTTCCTATTAACTAGGATTCTTCAAAAAATAAAAGCTGTTTTTTTCCATGCAAATACATTGTTCTGAAGTGCGGCATTACACTCAAACTGATATTTTCCTTTTGCCTACCTCTGCTATTCCCCAGTAAAATGTAAAAATATATTTTTATAAACTATTCATCGAGTTATTGAGGCATTTAATAGTCTATGGAGAGGTTAATGCAGCTGTGACTTTCTTTTCAGCAGATTTTCATTGAAACCAAATTCTGTTGATGTTTTCCTTTTTTAAATGATGGCAACTTTTATAAATTAATCTGAACATAATTAACTTTTTCACAAAAGTTAAAATTACTATTTTGAAGTACGATTATGAAAATCTTGTAGTATAGAGCAGTAATGTTTAATACCAAATGTTAACAAATCTGAAGCTGAACGAGCCGAGTTGCTTTTTAAACTTTTTTTTTTTCTGAGCAGCATCATAAATTAGTAAGAAGTTAAAACCCCAATGCAATTTTCACTATATTTGTAATTAAAAGCACTTTCTAATGACTTGTCTTGCTCATTAGAAGTGACAAAATCAAACTTTTTTCTCAGTTTCTAATTTTTCTTAGGTTCCATTCCAGTGTTCCAGTATACTGCATGTTCCTTCGTTCCTAGGCTTTTGGTGAGAAGTTAATTTTAAGAAAAGTTGTCTCCTTCCCTCTGTATATTAGGAAAACAATAACTAGCAGCAGGTTGAAACAATTTGCGGATAATCATTGTTGCTCAGGTTTGAACTAGAGAAATAGCTGTTTCTGCTAACTGGCACAGCTTAGCAAAATGGATGTGAAGCCACTTAAATATAACAGCAGG
>NW_010510680.1:13507-22252 GCF_000687285.1 Phaethon lepturus
GAAAGAGTATTAACTGATACTTCAGCATAATTCGGCATAGATAATCTCTTACTTCACCATGCAATACAAAATCAGTTGCTTAGCTTCACAATATACTGGTAGTTTGCTTTACAAACAAATGCTATTTAGTGGTTTGCTGGCAAGGTGATTGTACGGAGTTGAAGTACTCATCAGAGCTTACATGGTTGGAGGAGCATGGCCAAGGTAGACATCTGGAAACAGAGCCCTAAAAGAAAAGGCACATAAGTTGTAGAAGGTTCTCGAATGTTCATATACAGCTGTAAAGAGAGAATTAGTTTCATTTTGCATCAAAATGTTTTATCTGTTTCTCCTGCTGACTTTTTTTAATTACTTTTTTTAATTGAATTTCAGTCCCTCATACAACTTACATTTTGTATAAGGATTGCAATTCACTTAAAATCGTTAGTATGTTAAATGCAGTGCATTTTAGCTAAAACATGTCCTAGACATTATTCAGTTAAGGTTAATCTATTTACAATTACAAATACTTAGCTTAATTCACTTAAGAAAAGTTAAAGGTATTGGATGCTTCATAGAAATCCGAACTTGCCTTTGAATTTTCCAGTAAAATCGATATCCATACCCTGTATTCTTGAACTGTATAACCTTACCAAATTTAAAAAAAGTGCCCATACCTATAGATTTTAATTGGATTTTAAATTCTTACTTTATTTCTGAATTTGAGGAAACATACTGCAGTATGATAAATGAATTATGTAAGTTGTGTACTTGTGTTGATTTGACTTTGTGTACTTTAGTGCTTATTATACAAGGCTTGAAGTCTTACTGTCAGGATACTCTAAAAGTTCTGTAAAATATTTATAGAATTATAAGATCTTTTGCAGCAAATTGTTTTTTTGCTCATTCTGTAATATGAAAGTATATTGTTAGATTAAACTTTTCAGTAAGTTGACTTGGAATTTTTCTGACAGGTTATTTTCTTTCGGTAAGTTAAATTGATCATTTTCATTTATTCTTTAGGAAACCAACATTTAAAAAAAATCATATTTGAGTAATATTTAGACCTGTGGCAGCATCTGAGAATCCCTTGATTTCTCTTCAATTTTGTTTCTTAAAGGGGTTGTGTTTTATACTACCTTTTTAATAAACAAACTCCTGAACAAAACAAGTCTTTTCTGATTAGTTTTGAGATAATGTATTTGTCTTTTTTTCCTCAGTAAAAGGTACCGTAGCACTTGGTGCAGAGTGACTTCCATTTAGAAAGCATATGTGTTAACATGCCAGGGCTTTCCAGCTGGAGTTGGGTAGACATGCCGCGAGAGCTGCAAGTGTCTGCAGCGGGACATGGTATTTGTTCCCTCTGTGGGTTTTGTCTGAGACTTCATTCTGGCTTGGTGTGTTAATGGACCTTGTGTGATGAAAGGAGCAGGAGGAATGACTGCAGACACCGTAGGTATAACTGAGATGGGGGAGTGGTTTGTTAAGAACAAACAGAATTCAATTTTTATTCTCAGAAATGAAGGTATTTTTAAATATTGCCAGGGGGTGGGGGGCTGTTAAAGCTTAACACTTTGAATGCTTAAAAAGCACTGGAAATCAGTTGTTTCGATTTCTATCCTACAGAGGAACAGGGATGATAATCCCATTTTCACCCAAGCAGTTCTTTGAGGTGTTCACCTAGAATCCTTAAACCGATGCCATCTAACAACCTTACGAGTGCTTTGGCTGCCAACCTAAGAGGAAATTCCTGAATGAGGTCTTGAAAAGCTTTAGCAGAAGAAATCTCTGCTATATGAAACAGTTTAGAAAAGGGGGTCAAAGGACAAATGATTGAGATGTTGAGGGCTCTTGCTGTACTGATAGAGTAGAATCCAGTCTGTCTCACGATGAAAATGTGTTCATGCAAAGAGAGTGTCAATAAAAGACTAAGCACCATCCCAGGAAATCTCACAGCCTAGTAGTTAAGTTGTTCTGGGAGATGGCAGAGCGTGGATTCATACGTATTTAGGCAGGAGGAGTTGGATTGTGCTCTCCTACTTTCTGACTGGGTGAGTAAACAAACTCTTAAACTACTGAATAAAAGACATAATGTCACCATTTTGGTGACTAGTTGCCCAGTGTGTTTTTCCAGCTGAGACTGGAAAAGTTGATGTTGATTTCAGCATTTCTGGAATGGCTGCAATTTGGTAGTTTTGGTTAATTTGCTACAAAAAAAAAACCAAACCTCAAGCTATCTGTTTCTTGGTTACAGCCCTTACAGAACAAGAATGATATTTTTATTTCCTGAAGATTCCTCTAATCTAGTCATTTAATCAGATCCAGCAAAGAAGAGAGAGAAAATTTGTTATCCATCTTATCTGGGATGGAGACAGGTGATCGTTTCCTTCTTGCAGACAATTGTACTTACGTGCTTAATGCTGAATATGCTATAACCTGGCATAGGAAGTCCTTTCTGACCCTGGCCAAGTTTAGTTCTCTGCTGCAACTTGTTTATCATCTTACTCTAAACTCTTCTGAAGTCCAGACGCTGTCGCCTTTATTGTGTACACATTGTCATAAAAAAAAAAAAAAAACCTACTTACAATTCTATTTTCCTCATTCCTGAAACCTCCTAACCCGGTTGACTTGTTGGAGTGCATTTCATGCATTCTTAGCAGATAGGCTGAAGGAAACGCCTAGTTCACTCGCAGCTAGAGGCTAGAAAGCATGTAGGGAGTTCATGAATGTTGCTTGTCTCTTCCTGCAGTCACTGCCGAGTGCACATAGCCTGCCAGGGGAAGGCTCCCAAACTGCTGGACACAGCATGACCATCCTGTATCTGGAAAATCTTACTGGTGTGACACCACTCGCGACAGTGCATTAAGGTAGGAGAATTTAATGGTAATTTCAAATTATGTTTCCTGACTTTTCCAGACGTTCCCTTATTTGAAAGATACTTGATGAAAGAGAATGCCTGTTTGTTAAATTATTGCTTTCCACTTGGCAAGTGGAAATTTTTAAAGTTTTATTTAGTTTTTAAAAATGGTTTGGGGCTACATGAAATAGAGAACAGAGTTCCCTGTCTGATGCTACAGGGATGGGAAATTAATAGCACTAGCAAGAGTGGGGAATGTGAAAAATAGTGTGAAGTATTGTCACTTGTGGTGAGCAGTCAACAACCGTGTCTCTTAAGCCTGTGTTGACCACGCATCCTTGTCCACCTGAAGGACAAATAACTTGGAAAATTACGTGTGCTCTTTTGCCATAATTAACCCATTCTGAGAGTTGTTTGGGGTGAGCTGAGTCTGTTTCATCCTGAGCTCCACTTCTACTACATTTTGACAACGGTTTGTGGCAGACGCAACTCGGAAGGATTTCTGCCTTTTTTTGCAGACTTCCTGATGGAAGATGGAAGAATGGGAAATTCAGGTAATGAAGACCACAGTGCTCCACATCTAAGTCCTGACTCTTGGGACATTAGATTTCTCATGTGCATATGATCACTGAGAGGACTGAGATACAACCTAGGTTGTATCCAGCCTTCTTATGACTTCTTGCTGGAAAGCACATAGAGGTTTTTAAGGGAAATGAGAAAAAATAGGTAAATGACTATTCTTTTTTTTAAAAAAAAAAAAGTATTATTTTTCTAGCATTGTAACTACTGTGGTCATAATTCATGCAAGCGGAACAGCTGCCACACACCAATAAATGGTGCTAAAGGAGCTTACAATTAACGTCACGAGCAAATTAAGCATGGTAATAAAGTGGTACAAAGACACAATGGCTGGCTTGCACTGAGTGGGGAACAGGAAAAATAGACCTCTGGGCCAGAGCTAATGCTTTTTAAATTGTATGTTGATGCGTAGTGGTGGAGCAGTGTAGGAAGAGCTGGTCTGCCGCTTGCTGTTGCGATGGCCTGATATAGTCCTTTCTCAGGCCATATGGTCACTGATGACTTTGCCAAGCTTTTGCCGCTTGGGTTGGAATTTTCAATGGCAAGCGTTGGCCTCCAGCTGAGCAACCAGAAAGTTTCTTAACCTAAACAGTGGGTTGCTTTCTAAAACAAGACTGGGAAAAAATAACGTCTCTTTCTGTGCTTGAAGTTCTTCCAGTTGTTTGGCTGGGTTGTGCTAGTCCTGCTCCCCTTGTGGGCCTTGGGAAGGTGCCTGTAAATCGGGGGGAAGGCTTTTTGGTTTAAGTTTCCTGTGTTTGGGAAAGTTTAGTCAGTTTTAAAGTTCTGAAACATTGTCTTCTGAATCAGACAACTGTTACAGAGTATCCCCTTGCATTTCCTAACTGGTGACCAACCTGTATGTGTCCCAGCCCCACCACTGTGTTTAGGTGCACCAGAGGCTGGAGCTTGAGAGAGGATGCAAGAAGGGCAAAGCAATAGAAATCCTAAGATGAGGACTGAGGAACTCTTGAGTTTGGACATAAGCTGATAATTGATGACAAGGAATTAGGGCTAGCTCCCCCGTGAAGGGGGGAGAACTGAACAGAGAATATGGGGGGAGGTAAAGGTAACAAGCGAAACAGACATAGAACCAAGTGATAAAAATGGACAAGAAGTTCATAGATGAAGGCTTAAGCATAAAAAGGTGGATAAATTACAGCTAAATAACATTAATCCTCATATTTCTTAATGTCTGAATACTTGGCTTTGCAGCCTGAGCAGTCTTTTCACGTGTGAGAAATACTGAGGGACCATTTGGAGGCAGCCTTTGCAGATACTTCAGAATACCCTTTGAGACACAGATCAGTGCAACGTTTATTAGGAAGCTTCTGAAGATTGGGGGCTTTATGATTAGAAAAGAAATCAGATAAATGTATAAGAATAGGTTAAGCCAGGGTTAGTTGGATGGAAACACAAATCTAATTATTCATTAGGTTTTGCGTGATACAACTGGCTATCGGCCAAAGGTTTCCCCGGTCTCTGAAAAATAACAGCCTTCTTTTCGCTAACAAGGTAAATCAATTATGCTATGCAGTGTGATGAGCTGACAATGAGACTGGAAAATTGAATAGAAACAGCAGGCATTTCTCACTGCATTCATAGCCTGAGCATTGCTAAATATGATTTTGATTACAGCAGAACGTATGAGCTCTGGTTATAGAACTAGCTCCCCTGCGGCCAGAAACTGCACAAATGCATAAAAACGATGCTCCTCCAGGGCAAGCAGTGACGTTCCTTGTCCTACTCTTACCATATCTGGCAGCAGAGATTTTTAAGGAGAACAAAAAGGAGTCTTATAGTTTTCTGTTGACTTCCTGCAAACTATTTTAGATTAATTCCTGCTTTAAATCCGTAACTTCTGGTTGAGCTACAGTGTGTATTTTAGCAGTCTTGCTACCAAAGTTTTAAGCAGCTGGCAGACCCACCATGTTCCTAGGTAAGTTATTTCAAAGAAAAAAGGGAGTTTGTTTTTTGTGTGTGTGTTAGTGTTTTTTTTTTTTAACTTGAATTTGCCATAACTTGAGTTTCCAATAATTAAATCTGAGTCCCTTTTTCTAACAGGTGAGGCAACTAATTACTCTCAGAAGTCTTTTCCTTGTGGAGGTCTGTGCTGACAGTGATCAAGGTACTTCAAACTTTACCTTATCTAAAGTTGTTATTATTATTTTAATCTCCAATGAGTATTTTTTCTTCTTTAATGTTTTTTTCACTCTGTCGGTATGTTTTTTGACCAATGCAAAACCCAAAATTGGGCAAAACATTTTGATAAGTTCACCCTGAACTTCATCCAGGGCTAATGCCACCTCTGAATTATTTGTCTAAGTGCTTCAGTTCTTCCAGCACAGTTCCATCCTCAGGGCGTATTTGCACAGTACTAGGTCCTAAGCCCAGGATTATAAAGCTGGATGAAGGCAGGGTGAGAAATGACGGCTGGTGCATAGATGTGCCCATTTTATTCGTCGATAGAGACAATGCTATGGCACTGACAGGTAACTCGTACAAGGTGGTATCCACCAGGCCCTCTGCATCTCTGAGCCATTCACTGCTTTCAAGGTGCAGTATCCCTTACTAAGGTTGCATGTTGTACAGTTCTATCAAACTTACTGCTCACCTGCAAAAGATACTGCATTGAATGAGTTAAAGACTAATTGGACTCAATTTATCTGATTGGAGAGAATGCACTCCCATCACAATTCTGAAAAATGTAGTACTTACTTATTGAAAGGCTTCTCCTTTTGTTTTGTACTTGAAGTATTTCATATTAGAAGCATATAATAAGAAAATCAGTAAAGAAAAGGTGCATGGAAGAAGCAGAAACCCCAATAATGAATCTAATCTCACTAGTAACAGTTCTTCTGGCCCTACCAGTTTCAGGAGGAAGATGGGCTCACCACTGACTGTGCACTTTAAGTTCAATAGTAATTCTTTGACCTGTCTGGGTTTTTTTTGGCAGGGGCTGTTGGTTATTGAAAATGGAAGAAACAAGGAAGCTCTCTCCAAAGCTGTGTAAAAGCAAAGACGCTGTGAAAACAGAATGGGGATCTCAGAGTGTTGTATTTACGTATTTCCAGGGGGATATTAACAGTGTCGTAGATGAACATTTTTCTAGAGCTCTAAGCAATGCCAAGAACCCACAAGACCTGAGCACAAAGCACAAGGGCGAGACTGTTGTCCTGAAGAATGGTGAGCTGCTTTCCATGCGTGAGCATGGTGTTAGATGGGGGTGACTAACTTTCACCAAGGAATTTAAGATGCAGCGTGCTTAAATTTGGAACTGTGCGCAAACAGAAAGCAAGAAAGTCACGCTTGCAAAGCCCTGGATTATGTAGCTGGGACTTCCTGGGTAAATCCCTGTGCTTGCTGGGGTGCTTCCCAGTCTCTCCCTGGGCCTGTTGGCAGGACCAGGTCCTCATTTTCCAGCTAAGAGTCTCCATCACTGTCAGATGCATTAAGTGCGTTATGACTTAATTTATTGTCTTTGCAAAATATATTTGTCTAAGCTTGCGATTGTTAAAAAACTAGCCTATGCTAGTGGCCTGTAAGAAAATGCATGTAGTATTTATTTGAAAATATTGGTGGTGGTGGTTTAGTCTGCTTTTAGTATGAATTTGTGGTTGATTTTTAAGATAAGCAGCACTAAAGTGAATATATAGCTCTCTGTAAAAATGAATATGCAATCCACCTGGTAGCGTGCCCTTAGAAGTCCATTGGAATTTGCCTTGGGAAAAAGTAAGAATTGATGAGACTTCAGATGCTTTCTTTCTCTTTTTAAGTAGATAGCATGTCTCCCCATCAGTGGAATTTCTCTTCACATTGCTCCAAACCATATCCATCATCTTCTGCAACAAGCATGTCAAATTCTGGTCTGAATTTTTCTGCTGCTGGTATGGCATGCCAATACCAGCCATCAGCTCTGCGGAGTCATCCAACTCAGCCTGCAGATTTATGGCCCTTCCCTTCGATCGGGACTCCCAATCTTACCAGTTCGGTATATCATCATGCCTTGCCTGACCTGCATGCGGTAGATGAACCGATCTCTGACAGGAAATACGGTTCTCTTCTTGGTCTTCTGCAACAGGAAAGGTGCCTAGCCTCCATGCAAGAATGTACCATGAAGCAACACTCAAGTTCTGCCTGTATGACTGGACCTGCTAGGTTACAAAATATAAGTCAAAGTTCAGCTCCTGGGGGAGGTAAGGAAATGCTTACTATCACTTTATTCTTTGATGGCATCTCTGTAAAGAGACAAAACAATACAGTCTGTTCCTAGGGTTCTCAAATTGGAGCTGTCTTCAGCCCAGTTCGTAGAAATCTTTTTCAGTAGATAACCCATGCTGTGGTGCTATGGTATGTGGGATTCATTAGCTATATAGTATGGCTTAATCAAAAAATATGCGTTGCCCACTTGCACAATATTTTACCTCTGGCTTACATCAGGGAGACATTTAAAGTGAATATAAACATTATTCACAGCGCTATCAGGATCCCTACCTTACAGGTAGCTGGTACGGTGTGTACCAGAAGCTCCCGCATTATGAGCAGGAAGGGGTGGCCTGGTAAGGGCCCTGGGCGACCTGTGCAGGGCGTTGGGGATATTCTGAACACAGAATGTGAAACTGCAGCTCTTACTGGAGAGGCTGGGGATTTCACTCCCCCCCCAGTCTCTGTCTGTAGCTGGAAGGATTAGGGTGAAGGGGCTGGCGGGCCGGCCTCGCCTCGTCTCCAGCTAATTGCTGCCTGCCACGAAGCGCGGCTGCCCTGCCTGTCAAAGGCTGCGATTGCTCCCTGCAGGAGATTTCCTAGAGCTAATGCAATTCATGCAGGAGCGATGATTGTTGCTTATGTATTTTTAACAATTAGTAGGAACCCCATTCCTATCTACTGCCAGCACACAGAAGAAAGATGGCTGGTGGCTGAAGGCCGATTCCCGGGAGCTGATGTCCCCACAGCAGCTAGGACTGCTGGATAAATTGCTCCCATGTGAGTAATTTCAGCCTTTGAGAAGCTCGCTGGGGTCAGGCGTCCTGGCCAGAGCCCTGGTGCCCTGTTAGGGTAGGGCCTGCATTGCTGCTCCTGGGCGTTACCCAAGGCGGTCAGCTTGGCACGAGTCTCCAAGAAAAAGGCTTGTGAAACTGTTTAGGGCGTCTGCTGGAAAAATGCAGTGCCTCCCACCTGGTGCTTCTAGATAAAACCGACCAGGCATGTGAAGAAGCCATCCTGAGTCTTAGGTTTTGAAAATAGAGCGGCGTGAAATACCTACTGGTTACCCAAGTTTCTAATCTCCATCAGCAGGGATTTGGGAGAACATGGGCTTAAAATACCGTTTTCTG
>NW_010510680.1:22283-39989 GCF_000687285.1 Phaethon lepturus
TGGGCTAAAACTACCGTTTTCTGCAGGCAGTCTTATCCACAGTTCCTCTTTCGAGGCTACGCCGAAGCTATGTTGTTATGAGGACCCCAACTGTAGGTGTTTTGCTAACTTATTCCTGCTAGAGTGTCTAATGCCTGTCTGTGTCTGTGCAGGGCAAAGGGAGAGTCTGTGTGTCTTCAGCTGGAAGACAAACTTTCTGCTTGTGGTACATAGATTTAGCTGAGCCTGTATGTGTATGTTGCACAGGCACGCACCCTAGACCTTTTGCAGCTAGTAAATGATGCCCTAATTACTTTAAAGACACTGTCTGGACTTCTAGGATTTAATTTAAGAGCAAAGTTAGGTGCCCTCTTCCCCCAAGGGGGCAATGTGAGCCTATATCAAGGCTTGGGAGCCCAAGGAACTGACTCCTCCAAAAAAGGAGGAGTTTCATGAAACTAGCCTTGGGATCAAAAAAAGGGAAGCAGTGCTAACAACAAGTGGACTTCTTTCAAAATTTCAGAAAGAAAATGAGTGGGGAAAAATTGAAAAGGAAATCAAACAGCTCTATGTTCCCCAACTGTTGCAAATCAAAGCCTTTTCTTTCAGGTCATTTACAGGGCCTTTTTGAATATTTGAGGAGCTCCATAACATGACATGTATAATGCCATATATGTGCTTATCAAGCAGCCCAAAAGAACAGAGAAGAAATGGCTGGTCTGTGTTCACAGGGTGTCTTTGGCAAGTCCCTAGGATGTATGCATCTAGTCTGGCTGTGGGAGTCCCTGTTTCTTGGCTCTATCTGTTAAATATACTTCTTGTTGGGCTGTGTCATGTTTAAGAACAGCTGATATTTATATTTATGGAAGTGTAGATTGCTGTGCCAGACAGCACAGAGCTCCCCAGCACCTGTGATATAGGCTGGGCTGCAAAAGCACAAGGTTTCTTTAGGAACTACTGACTACTTTTAGCTCTGTGTTGAATCTCTGCTCATCTCCAATATTAATTTTTTTTTTTAAGAGAGGAAAGCAAGCTCTTACCAAAGCTCAGAAAATCCCAGTGTAAGCCATGCCACTGCAGGTGAGTAATGAAACCAGCAGGTTTGGAACAAACCAGTGCTCATCTATGAAGGATAGCTGCCTTGCTTATGCATGCAGAATTAAAGATGCTTCCTTGCTTGCTTCCAGACTGTATTTCAAAAGCTTGTTTTTCCCCCAGATGGATGTACCACCTCCCATAACTACATTAACAGAGAAGAGGGAAAACATTCTATTAAAATGAGATATATGATTTTCTAATTCCATCCACGTTAGTTTTTGTGGTTATACCAGCCTGCCACTTCAGAGTGCCTATTTTGCACTGTTTGTCCAAGTTTCAGATCCCAGAAAGATAGGACACCCCTTGCTTTGTATCTCAAGCACCCAGCTTCAGGCTGAGGTCCCTCTTGGACCTGTGTGCTAGCATTACTGCAGTTTTCACCAACAAACCCACCACACTGCTAGGAGAGTTGTTCTAAGAAACTATTCCCAAAGCATTCAGGCTTCCATACTTCTATTAGTCTCTGGAGACCGTGTCATACCCTGATGTTGGTTCTTTGATGTGCAATATTTTGTCGATGCTTTGGATGGGTCATTCTGGTTATTCTAGTAAGGGCCCTCTTGCATCAGAGAAGACCAAAAGGTGCAATTTTGTTTGCACAACATCCGAAGAGATTGCATGGACTATGCTGTTTGACTGTCCTGATACTGCTGTGTCTTTCAGGTATTCAGATTCATGACAGGAGAAGAGATCTGTACTTTTAGCAACTGGATGTTTCTACTTTTATTCTGAAAGAGGAAGTTCTTGCTGTGGACTTTATTTTTTGCAACTGTGAATCAAGAAGAACTGCAGCTTTTCTGTGCTTTTTGTCTCAGTTGGAAAAATACATGTACTATTTACTATTTGGGGAATGAAGAATAATCTTCTTCTATTCAGTAAACAACTTCTAATAGCTGTGGTATTAAACCTGACAGTATGTTTGTTGTGAAGAAATATTGTCTACTTAAAGCTTTTCATGTAGCCCTCTCCAAAAGGACTCTTAGCGCTTTCTAATCTTTCTGTGTTTATTCATTTACCATCTCTTGATAAGAAGCACAATTCTTATCAGTGCAGTTAATAACTGATAACTGCAGGGATGCAGTTAGCATAAATTCAGTGCTGCAGCTTCTTATCTTGATTTGATATCTCCATATTGTTTAAAATAGTCTTAGACCATGGGCAAGAGACTTCAAGACAACCACAGGTCAGCAAAGCACGTTATCATATTTGTTTTGGAAGTACAGTAATTTGTATTTGGTAATTACTGAAGTACAGTAATTTGGAATTCACAGGGACATTCTTGAGAAACTATATAATATGCATGTCAGAGCCCTGAGGCTCTGATTTGCCCTCTCATAATGTATAATCATTTTCTAGAAAACAGTGAGTTAACGTTACATCTGGGAGGAAATCTGGGTCCTCACTGGATGCAATTAAAATACCACTGCGCAAAAAGCTGGAGGTGGGAATGGTCTGTTTTCCCAGGCTCTCTGCAGGTGTAAAAGGTTCTTTTTCTACATACAGCTGTGTCGTTTAATTTTAAATTATTGAGCTTGAAGGGCTTTGTCACCAGAACAAGCAAAAATCCCTCTGTTCGTGGTAACTGCATCCCGCTGACCTCAGAACGGCTGAACAGGGGTGGTCTCTGCTCCTCTGTGCAGCAGAAGTAGCAGCCATGAACCGTGCATCGATCCTGCACGTCCAGATCCCCGCCTCGCTTCACTGTTCACCCTTGGCAAATACATTTGCTGAAGCTACTGTGAGTAAAACCCCATGTGACTGATGTTTAGGTTTGTGTACGTAATCCCTGCAGTAAGAGAGACTGCTTAGCCTTTATTGTAAATCTGAAGGATAAAAAAGATTTGAGTGTATTTTTTCCTTCTTCGTTAGCTATACATTCATTTAATATAAAGGCGCACAATTAACTTTGTTTGGCAGCTCTACGCAATTACTTAAGGAGAGTTGACCTTTGAGATCCTAGAGCTTGTGATTTATAGGACAAATCTTTAGCTGGTGTAACTGTGTGTGGCTCTGTTTACACCAGATATCCATGCTGCCACTGGTCTACTTCAGTTATAACACCTTGTGTAATTTTATAAATAATTTGAGTTCAACAACGTTAGATGTTTATACGTCTAACTTAAAAAGAAAAATTAAAAAATCCCAGTTTGTATCATACATACACAGCATATACATCTAGCATATACATGAGCTAGACCAACCTGAGATCACATACAAGAGGAATCATTTTAACTATATTAATAACACGTAGACCAACATCCTGTCTTCCTATAGATAAGCACTGAAAAGTCACTTGTTTTTAACATTTCTACAAAATTGCCTGTCGTCTTTTTTAAGTTTAGGAATACCTCTCCAATTAGTTTTCTGTTGTCATCCACAAACCCCTTAATTCTCTGATTTTTAAGGCTACATAATAATATAATCTGACTTCCTCTATGGGCTGAAGCAAAGATTTCCAAGCTGTACTCTGTACATTTGTCTTATTAGCGTGTGTTGTAATTCCAGTGCGGTTATTGCTTCAAAATACTGAAAAATTACTTTTGTCTCCCTCTGCCATACCTCATAAAAGAAAGCGCTTAAATTATTTATCTCTAAGGTCTGAAAAGACATATAACAGTATATTTAAATGCTCTTATGTGGTTCTTAGAGCAGCTTGGTCCTGTGCATGTCACAGCTGGAAATATTCAAGGTGACTTATAAAGCCCGTGTTTCTGGTGAATCAACCAAGTGAGGTTGGACAGCGCAGGGGTTAAAAACCCCCTTGTTTTTAAATGCATGTCCCTTCTTGCAAGGACACAAGGCATCGCTGATACTGCCTTGACCTCGGAACACTTTGAGCCATTGCTGCAAGGTTTGGCAACACCATGTCCTCGCCATCCGGATGCGCAGCAGACCTGGGGAAAGGGAGCAAGCGCCTGGGCAGCCCAAGGGCCAGCGTCTTATCCCGGTCGCCCCTCGCCAGCGCTGTGAGCCGTGGTGCCGGGCGCCGCACCGGGCGCACGGGTGCTTGCTCTCTTCCCCGGCTGTTAGAAGAATGATGACCTTGGGCTAGAAGCTGGGGGACAGAGGCTCTGCCGCTCCAACGTTTTGTCTTACAGCACCGCAGCGACGTGCGCCAGAGCGTGCCTGCGTCTGCAGGCATCTTGCTTTTCTTCTGCAATAAACACAGTTAACCCATCAGTGCAATTTGCCTTTAGTGATTTAGTATGAATGGAGGTTTGAACGTTTCACAGCGGTTCCCTACGTTAGGTAGGCTTTTATATATACATGTAGAGTATACCTATATAAAATACATATCCACATATATATTCTTCTACAATATTGTTTGTCTGGAGTGGAGTGTTTCTTGCTTTCCCGCTCAGGCTAGTTCTGCATTCCCCATGCTGCCACGCTGCCGTCACGCTCCGGTGACGGCATCTTCATTCCCGTTCAGTACGTGCGCTCTTTTGCTCGGAAGGCCTTGGCAGACGGCGTGCTACATTCAGCAGCTGCCATCTGGTACTTCCCACGGTTATTTTCGGTTCCTCCTCTGAATGCAGCCATCACGGTGGTGACGGGAGGAGAAGGGATGCGGGACGTACCCGTTTCAGCAGCTTCCGACTCCCCGGACGCTAGCGCATCTCTGCAGAGACCGCTCCAAAGGGCAGGAGGACAAACGTGGGCTGGGTGTTACATTTGCTGGTAATTTACTGACCCTGTGGGAAACTGCGATTTGCCTTCATTTGGGTACCATTTCTAAAGCCCTAGTCCAGGAATAACTCCTTTACAGGGATGGTTTTTCTCCCATCTTTTTCTGATGGGCAGATGAGGTGCAAACGCCACGCTCCGTGAGCCCATTAATCAGAGATTAATGCAGAGAAAAACACTCGAGTGCTTGGCATGCCGACCCTGGGAGGAGTCTAGGGCTTTTTTTTAATAAGCTGCGGGAACCGCCGTACGTGGTGTGCCGCGCACATCCCCGGACGCAGACATTCGCTTCCGCGCGGTTGCGGGCGCCTCGCTCCGCCTTGGCGCGCGGGATGGCCCTGGTCCAGCTCCTGCGCTGACGGTCGGATAAACCTTGGGGGTGGCTGGGAGCGGCGTAGCTGGCTTAGCTGCTCCACCCCGTTTTAGTCACTCATCAGCAGTGTTAAAAATAGTCTGCGATGACAAACAAGAGAGATTCTTTTGCTATCAAAGAAAAATCTAAAGATAAAAAAAAAGGGGGGGGGTAACTTGGCTAGTTTATATGGCCTCTTCTGCACATTTGTTGCCCCTCTTCCCTGTCAGCCTAGCTTTTTACTTGAAGGCAGTCTAGTTCTGAGGTGTCCCAGAAGCATGATGGAGATGTGAGAGTATGTTTGCGTTTACGTTGTTCCTAAATTTCAGAGGAGCAGCTGAAAGAAACGCAAATTCTTCCATGTGCACTCGGGCTGGAGGTGGGAGCACCTTGCTGGGGAGCTGGGCTGTCTCCGGGGTCCCCTGCCCAGGGGACCCCCATCTCGCAGTGATGCTAACAGCGATGTCACCCAGGAAGATGGTCACAGGTGGTGGCCCTCACGCTGGCACTGATAGCCCTCATCCCTTTCAGCAAAGGAACCCAAGCTGCTGTTGCCTTCATTTTTTGTTCAGTTGTCAATTAATTTGCCCCATCACAGGTGAGAAAGGGACACCTCATGCACCCACGTGGCACGTAGCCTTTGGTAAACGCGTGCTCATCACTGGAATTTTTGACCGTCTTGCAGTCTTTAAGCCTCTTTTCCAGCAGGCTCTGCCAGGCAGGACGGTCCTGCTCCTGGTGAGGGGCGGAGAGTCACGCGGCGAGGCCGAGATCTGCGTCGGCACTGGTGAATTTGTAGTTATCTGAACTAAAGGTGTGATCTGTGCCCTGCGCAATGCTGCCAAGGTCGGGAAATAGGAGTGATGGTTTCAAGTGTCCAAAATCTTTTTTTTTTTTTTTTTTAATTTAAGAAAAATTCTCTCAAAAGTGGTTCATGTGGGAAAGTTCTCAAAGCATGGAAGAAAGCAAGCGGTTTGGGGGAAGAGACCAGTGAATTGATGGCATCCTTCCCCCCAGCATGGAGAGCAGAAGTGCAGGTAGGAAAGCGCTTGCAGTCTGAGCGGTTTTCATCTTCACTTGTGAATGTGACAGCTCCTCGATCCAGGCGGGTGAGCTCCCCAATCCCCCCAGGAAAACAGCAGCCAAACTGAGCCAAGCCCTTTCCGTCCCTTTCTGGAGGGCTGGCTCCGCTCGCTTCATTTCCAAGCGGCCCGGAGAGCCTCGCAGCCCGCCAGGCACGGGGAGCCCGGCAGGACGGTGCTGCCGGAGCTGCGATAAGGAGGGGGACCGGAGCCGACCCTGCCCGTCCCGTCGGTGCCTCTGCTCAGCGAGCACAGTGCTCTGCCAGCCTTTTCTAAAGTTGGTGTCAGTAAAAATGACCCTTATTTTTTTTGTGTGTGTGTGTTTGGGTTTTTTCTCCCCTTGGGCAGATGTATGACTAAGTGACCATGCGGCCTCGGCACAAATGAAGGCAAACCCGAAATAACTGGAAGAGGCAATTTCCTGGGAAGGGTAGAAGCATTGTTGCACTGCAGTCCTGTTTTCCTCTACTGTCTGGTTTAAAACACTGGTGGTTTTGTGCTCAGGGCTCTCATCCATTTAGCTGCTGATCCACTGAGACCTTGGTACTCCCCTCCGAGTGATCACGTATCATCACACTTGGAGGATATCAGCAGAAAACTGGTGCAAACCGGTGGTTGTGGTGCCTTGGGTGCTGGGAGGAGGACGCTCTCCTCGTTTCAGTATCACGCACCATGTCAGAGGGCTGCGTGTTACCGCACTGGTGACGTTGCTGCACAAGGCTGCGGTCACATCTTCCAGATCACCGTTTCTTTGCTGAGGGGGTGCAAAGGCAGCTGGAGGGGCGGAAAATAGCGGCTGGGCTGTGGCGTGGGGTCGCAGGGCTCTCCAGGCTACCTGGGAGGATGCTTTCGGGTGGCTGGAGCCATGTCGGAGCTGGCTGTGAGCCAAACAAAACACACTCAAACCCAAAACACAGTCCAGCAAGAGGCCCCCAGGAACCCGGCTGAGCTCGCCGGCACCCACGCGGCTGGTTCCCGCTGCTGGTTCCCACTGCTGGTTCCTGCCGCTGGTTCCCGCCGCTGGTTCCCGCCGCGCCCGCAGACTGGTTTCTCAGCAGGGGTTAACTGGGTGCAGCGCTTCCCGTCAGCAAGGCTGGCCCCCCGCAAAGCTCTCGCACCCCGGAAAGCTGGCTGTTTCCCTGACCTCTGTCCTCGCCTCTGTCCCCCCATCTCCCCACATCCCCGCCCAACCTGGGCTTTGTAGGCTCTGGGTTTGAGTCTGACCAGAGCAATTTGTGGTTTTCCCCATCTCTCTTTCTCCACCTGGCACATGTTAAGTGCAGCGCAGGGCTATATAAATATTATCAAGCAGTATTTCATGCTGAAATACAACAGTATTTCACCTCCTGCTCACCACCTTTCCACCTGAGATAGGGATAAAGTAACAGCTCTCCCCCACGCAGCACATTCAAATAAAGTTTCTACACTCAGCATTACAAATCGCTCAATTAGCTCCCAAAACTGTATGTTTACCAAAGAAAGAGAAGTGTCACTTTAGGTAAAGCCCTCTGCCAAATGGAAAAACAAATTGAGCGGATGGAAGGAAACTGAATGTACCCAACACCCAAAGGGCATCTCTGGTAACTGAGCACAGCCTAAAATAATCCTGTTCTGCTGCCTGTCACACGCTGTCTCCCCGTGTCTGGACGGCTGCGAGTTGACTCCATTGGCAGTGGAGAATCATCCCTGCACACACGGGCTTCATCTGTTACCCCATGTTCTTAGGCTCAGAGATGACCCAAATCTTGCAGATGCCAGTGAATAACATGGTCAAGGGACAATTCTTTGTTTTGGCCTTGCAGAAGATCAACCCTTTCTTAGGCTCTAAAGATTAGTTCCCATGAACACCTTGCAAGTTTGTTTGACTCAAAGTTTTGTGGACCCTATTCAGCTACTGGCCCCACAGAGCAGCTCCCACGTCTCACTGGGTCTGGTTGTGGCTCTGGAAAGCAGGACCTCTGGATTTGTGGAGGTTGTAGAGCAGTATGGACTAATGCAGAAAAGCCAGGTTCTCAGGAAGGCAGGGAGGAATGATACAGCTTCTTGGGCACTACCCAAATCTCATCAAGTCTCAAGTGTGTGCCGGATAAATGATATTTAACAAAAGTCGCCATGTGCAGCTCACCAGCGTGAAGGAACGTCGTGTGCAATCTGGGTCCTGTACTCAAATCACTCCAGAGGAAAACACAGGGGCTAATTAAAAATGATGGGCAATTAGTAAAGTCCTCCAGCTGGACTTTTTGATGCATAAAAGAGTTGGGTGTTTTTTTTAAGGTAGAATAAGTAGACTTTAAGGAAAATCTCCTGGCTTTAGTCAAGCTGTCACATAATAAAGACATTTAAGACGTGTGATACTATCACAGTTCCACTTACCACACATTGTTTGTTGCTGCTGGATTTGTGCCATGTTTTAAGAAAAGATTAGCATCGAAACACTCTTTTTCCCCTGCCTAAGGTTGCACCTATGACTGCTGATCGTAAGTGTGCAAAGAGCAGCCAGGCATTATTTTACTTGTGAATCATAAAAGTACTTTGCTAGAACAACAGCATCAAAGACTGCGCCGCGCTGTGGGTACACAGCACCCGAGGTCTCTGCGTAGCACGAAGGTGAGTGGTTTACTCTGAGTAAAAGGGCTGTGGCAGGAGGGGCAAGAGGTGTTTCCACTCTGCTTCATGCAGGATCTAAGCACCCTCTCATTGACCTCTACATTTGCTGACAGAGCGTGAAACTATTGCCCAACGCCTGCCCTGGGCGATTCGGGCTGTTTTTCTGGGTTTGTCCAAGTATGTGGGACCAGGATCACAGTTGCACCACTTGTCCCATTTCTTGCAAAAAAAAAAAAATATTACAGAGGATTCAGTTTATTAGATGGATTTAAGGTGTAAAATCCATATGCATTATCTATAAGATGGCATATTGAACAAAGCTGGTCATTGCGTGACTAGTGCCTGCCCACGCCCGGGCAGGGCTGGAGGATGAGCCGGGTCTGATGAGAAGGCTTTTAGGTCTGTTGTTCAACACACGCTGTTACGGACCTCTGGTCTTGCAGGAACACCCATGTGACGGTGCAATGGCAGGGAAGATCAGGAGCAAAGCCACACTGGAGCTCACGGCCAAGGGCAGGCAAGTCAAGGGATGCACCGTGCGTCGTCATCTCTCAAGGCATCCCTGTGCAGCGTCCTCCCAGCACGGGCGCTGGTGGTGACCCTGTCCCCGTACAGAAACCCATTGACTGCCCACAGGCTGTGCAGTGGTACCCCAAAAAGTAGTTTGTTTGGGGCTTTTAAATTTATTTTCCCTTGCTTACACAGGAAAGCAGCCTGGAAATACTGGTGAGAGATGACAGTCTGGGAAGCAGCTCTGGCATCACCCCGCAGGCTGCTGGCGCTGCCTGGGCTGCAGCAGGCTGTCGGGTTGGTCTTACTCTGGGCAGATTTCCCACACTGGCAGGCTGTAGGGCTCAAAACAACCGTACAACAGTGACTAATGAGAATTGCTGCCCGTTTCCATGCAGAAATGCTTGGGAAGGGAAGAGTTTCAGGGGAATAAGAGCCTTCTCTACCACTCTCCTTGCCTGGGAAAAATGCTTTCTGTGGCTTTGCAAACTGGGGAGCACCGGCACCTGGAGCCAGGTTTATTCCCCTGTGCATACCCACCCCCCTCGTCTCATACACGCAGAAATTTGCTTTAATGCAGACTGAAAACCCAAGGATCTTCGGGCGTGCTGCTGGCTTTTATACTTATGAAGACAGATGCCAACTTCCTCGCATGCAGCGGTGCACCAGGAGTTTAAGCCGTGGCAGCCCTGCCCGTGCCGCTGACTTTGTTTATGTCAATAGGAGCAGACATGTTGCACATCCCTGCAGGCACGATGAAAGGAAAAAAATCAGTTCATCTAGTCAATCTGGCTCAGTTTGAGCACTTCTGGGATTGTGTTCTAAATCTTTTTTAGCAATCTTGAAAGGAGGGAGAGAAATCTGTAATTAAATCAATACATATGTAAATGAGCATCTGCCACAGAACCAGTTTAACTTCTTTGTGTTAAACATATATTTCTGTTGACGCGTTATTTGTGACATATTCTTTGTATATAAGGTTGTTATTAAATTGGATTTTGGCTTGATTTAAGCAATTAAATGAGTCAAATTATTCTATGTATTTGCAGGATTTTTTAAGCTGTTCTGTTGGCTCTTGATGTCTGTTCTTGAAACTGCCTCTCAGCCGAGAGCTACTTTTATGATTTATTTTTATTCAGACCTAGGTTTGGGTAAATTGTGCAGCTGATAAACTGTCCGTGTTCGGGTTTTCACTGACCAAATGTGGTTGGATGTGAAACTAAGAGCCCTTCTTGCAAGGCTGCGTTTGGATTTGATCTGTTTCTGTACTTCTCTAAGAGCCCTTCTGAAACCTCAGCCAAAGCAATGGCTTCAGTAACTTCAGTCTCGCTCTTTGGTGGCTTTAAACTCAAGTAGCTCTATTTCAGTCATCTGGCATATAGTGAAAATATTGAGGCCCTGAAGTCTTTGTGGCATGAAAGAAGATATTGTTATTTTCCATGTAGGAAATTAGTCCGGTCTTGCGTTTCCTGAACTCTCAGTGCTGCCATTTACTCCCTGGAAAAACATGATCCATTGTTCTTTCGTTCTTTTCAGGGCCTGGTTCAGAACTTAGCCCTCCCTAGATCTAAATAAATAAATAAATAAATAAATGAATTTCCTAGCTGCTGTCTTTGAAAAAAACATCATACTGGAACTTTTGCTGCCTGTGATCACTCATTCTGCAGGGACACTCCACTGTGTGCAGGGCTTGTGCACTGGACTTGGGTGCTGCTGGCGTGTGGGTGGCAGGGTCAGAGGATGAGCACCTCTTCTTCCTGAAGGTGTATACTCATTTCTTCCTAAATTGGGAAATCCAGCTGTGTCGATACGGCTCAGTCAGGAAGGACGCTTGGTTTGGCCTTGTTAGATGTGTATTTTTGGCTGCAGCAGGTTTTCACCACATGTGTGTAGTTCCTCTGTGTCTTTGGATCGTGCAAACGCTGTGTGTGTCTCTTCCCTTTTAAAGGAATTTATAGATAGAGATTTTTCTCTTATCTCCTGCCTCGTGTTGCTTCCACCGCTGCGGCGGAAGGAGCGTGGGAGCAGTCCGGGCAGCGAGGGTCCTCTCCGGCTGCTTTCGCGTATCGCAGCACTGCGAGGTTATTAGTGCTATTAGCGGTACTTTGCATGCCTGAGGATATGCAACGTGTTTGCACCTATGCAATTAAGTTTGTCACTCATTTGTGGGTGGATTCCATCGCGCTGCCGGCGATTGCGATAGAGATGTGGTGCAGCGCCTGGGTGACAAATGCCGCGTCGTGGTGCTAGTATGGTGGTTCCAGCAGGCTCCATCAGGACGAGGCTCATCCGCTGTGTAGATGCCCAGAATGAAGAGATGCTCACTGATCCCAAAGACTTTAACATTTGTCACGCTCTGCTGCTGCAAGCCTTTGAACGTTACATTTGCTGTATAAGCAGCAAGAGACAGAGGAATAAGAAATTGAGGTAAGCAATGTAAACACGACCTTTTTGCCTGATGATAAAACAAGAAGATATTTGGAAAAGCCACCTGCAATGCCCAGTGGAAGAGGGATAATGCAAAGGTCATGCATGCTCCGGGTGCAGTGCTTTGCGTATGCCTTAGCCCTCAAAAGGAGGCAGTAACAGACTGCGTGCAAGCCGGCGCTTCTTCCAAAGGTCCCGGCTCCCACAGCTCCCGCTGCTTCCCGGGGAGCCACGCTGTGTCCCAGAGATGCCGTCAAATGGCACGGTGTGGGAAGCAAGCTTCCCACCAGGTTTAGCTTTAAGAAGTGCTGCTTCACCGTATTGCATCAGTAAAACCAGTGAATTCCTACCGCTAAGGAAATGAAAACTGTAGAGCAGCTCGGCAAGGGTCAGGCAGACGGGTGAAACATGGGAAAACGAGGGTTTCTGTCGCAGCGTGTAACCAAACCGTGGTGCTCCCAGCTCCGGGATGCCACGGGGGACAGCACTACCCACAGCTCTCCCCTAAATGCAGCTCTCTGGATGCAGCCGCCAGTGTAGGAAGTTACAAACTTTGTTGGGCACACAGTGGGCCCTTCATTTCCTTCGTTATCAGCTACTCTTGAAGGGGGGCACTGGATCTTTGGTTTTAAGGTAGGATTGCTTTTATGCCTGGAGTCTCCGGAGCTCCAGCTGGGCTGGGCTGCCAACATAATCCAGCCCTCAACCCGTGTAACGGTGTGTGCTGAGCATCACGCAGCCCCATCCCTCATCCTCTAACGCCGTGCGTGGGAACCAAAACTGCCGGTCCATGTGCCGCCAATGCAGGTGAGACTTTCCGCCCGGCCACCGCCGAGCCCTGCAGGGACACAGCAATTCAGGAGCCACGTCTGCCGAGGGCTTCCTTGGCCTTAATCACGTCCCAGAGCTGCTCAGCATCGGGGCTTGGCGTTCACCGAGGCTGTATGCTGGGCTGATGTATGAAACGTTCAAGGGCTTTTCATTAATTTTGTATGTTAATATCCTCAGGACAGATACGCGATTTCAAGAGCGTTTCATTTCCTGTGCAGAGCTCTGGCCTTTTTCCTACCTGAGGCATAATTTTACGAATGACTCGCCGGCACCTTGCCGCCTCGCAGGAGCCACCATGTTGCAAAGGATTGTAGTGGCAGCTGTTAGGGAAGAAATTTCCTCTCTCTGGGAAGGAGGAGGAAGTTGTCCCATCCGTGAACACCGGTTATCTGCAGGCTGTGAGGAGGACACAGGCGCAGAGGCTGCAGATGCCCTGTGATCCTGCAGGCCACGTTGCTGCTCCTGCACATGAAAGGGGTGGACATGTCCCCATCTGTGTGAAGGGTTGTAAATCGTGCTTTGTCCTGAGTCCTTTTACACAGCTGGAGAGAGATTTGTCAGGGTTTTTGGAAATCTGCTCAGAGGAAGGAATCAGTTGTTGCAGAGCTCTTCAGTCTTGTCCCTCTTCTAACCTGGAAAAGTGTTGCTGCGTCAAGGTGGGCACCGCGTCTGGAGCTGGCACAGCTCCACAATGTGTGTGGCCAGTGGGGTTTCGGCTTGCACACATCAGTGTACACAGCCTTGGCCGTGACCATCCCTTAAGGATAGAGATGGTTTCAGCTCCAGATCCCATGGCACGGCGGCGATGACTTGCATGCCGACACGTCCAGGTGGGCTCCCACAGCCTGTTCTTCAGACAGACAGACTACTGCAGCTTGCTTCTTACCTTGACTTCACTTCAGTGCGGTTTTTAATAAAAGCAGCTAGTTATTTTTACAGGTTTGTAGAAGAGGGAACATTACATAAGCGTTGTGGTCATCTCCGTGGTTACCCGCGCTCTCCTCTACCAGATGCCATGTGTGATAGCGCCTTTTGCTGTGACCAAAGAGAACCTGGAGAATCTGGTCTGGGCTTTGGCAGGGACAGTGTTTGGCAGCTCCTGAAATGGACTAAAAGGACATAGTTGTGTCTAAGAGACACCTATTATCTGATATGGCCTTTCCACGTGGTTCTGAAGGCACCGCGGACCTCCAACTCCAATGTCCTGGGAGATGCCCGTCCATCCTTGCCATGCAGGGAGGAAAATTTGCTTCATGTTTTCTTCCTTTGAGCTCGGGTATGTGAGGGAAGGTGATATGAGAGCTCTAGGTTTGTACTGAAAGTGTTTTGAACATTTGCAGGATTATTTGAAGACTGAGGCTCATTCTTAGAGACCTGAATCATGTGCTTCTACCCTCTAGGACAAGCTCGGTGGTTTTTCTGGCAATAGCAGACCAAGAGGTCATTTCTACCACTGAACTATTCTGAGGATGTTTACAGCAGCAACTGGTGCTCAGAAAATGAACCTGATAAACATTAGAAGAAGATTGTGTAATTGGCTGGTTTTGTGGTTCGTTATAGTTTTGCAGGGGTGGGCACTGTGGTATGAACCTACTTTCAGTTCCATTGATGTTCTTGCCTTGAAAAACTAAAGCAAAAAACCCGAGTCCCCTTTACAAAGATTCTGATGACCGCCCTCGAGACTGCATGCTCTGCTATTATTTCACACACCACAGGAGGGAATCGGGGAATTCGCCTTTCCGCACCAAATCCAGGCTGTCACTTAGAAACTGTCTCTGCATCGTGTGGCACTGCCAGGCACCTTCACAATCCGGGGGGCTGGCTAGTCGAGATGGCAGCGCTGGGACTCAACATCGCACTACATAATTATTAGCTGTAATGAATCAGCTCAGTTCTTTGAGAATTACAGTGAATTCACTGGTCAGGAAGCCACGAAGGGCAGTGATGCTCCTCGGCAACGGCATTGCGGAGCGGGAAGCGAACAGGGCTGTGGAAGAGCTGGGACCTTGTGGTGCGTTGACTGTAGCTGGCTGCCAGACGCCCACCCAGCTGCTCTCCCGCTCCCCCTCCTGAACAAGGCAGGGGGAGAAGGTAAGATGAAAAAGCTCATGGGTTGAGATAATGAGAGGCAGATCGCTCACCGGTTACTGTCACAGGGCAAACAGACTTGACCTGAGCAAAAAGGGATCTGCTAATCCTGCAGCCCCACCTTGAGATACAACTCACTCTGAAATAATATCGCTCTGAAGATTAGAGCTGGCATAGTGATTTTTTTCTGTATCCACTGAATATACTTGGCTTTTTCCACCTCTGGATCTTCATTCTTCCCACCAACAGAGATGACTCATTTCACCAGTGATGAAATTGAGACCAGTTGACTTATCTAAGGTACCGTAAGAAACCGGCCACAGGCAGCAAGAGAAAACCAGTGTCCTGCCTTCCAGATCTCTCCACCTATATGCCCAGGCGGTGAAGGCCAACAGGATCCGCATCCCGGCTGGCTCCTGGCCCGCGGCGGGGTGTGGGGAGGCTGATGCTGGGGGAACCGGCCGGGATGTGCTCTGGGTTTGCTTTCCTTTCTCTCAAACCACTTAGCCCTGTTTCCAGTAGGGTTCCCTCAACTTACTGTCATGGGACTAACAACAATACTTATGTGGGTAGATTTTCTTGTGGCTCAGCAAAATGGTGATAGTTTCTTGACCACTGCACGTTGTTCTTCCCCTCCCTGAACACTCGGGGGAAACAGTGCTTTTTTCTGTCCTTATGGTTAGTGCCATTTGTGTGTTTTCCTTGAACAGGGTGTTTGGGGTTTTTATTTCACTGTATTTTGCAGCAAGGGGCCATTTCAGCATGCGAGCCTCTCCAACCGCGTCGTGTCTGTGTGATAGTTCCCTCCAGGTGTGCAGGGGTTTTTTAGGCCAAAGATTTTCCACTTTAAAATGAATGTTTCTTTTCTGCTAAAAGGGAATGACAGCCTCTGGGTTCTGGTGATTTGTTCAAGCGAGTGAGGAGAAGTGTGTCCCCCAGCCTTGGCTTATGAAGAGCTGCTCTGGAAAGAAAAAGGTTGGACACCCTGAGCAGCGTTTGGGGGTCCCCAGGGCAGCTTTCATCAGTTGTGGGATGGGGAGGTCCCAGGGGAGGTGGGGGTGTGCTGCCTGGGACCCTGGATGAGCCTGGGCATCAGCAGGGGAGCTGACATCCCACAGCTCTGCAATTTGATGTCAGGATCTGTCCCCTGGACTCATAACCAGCAGCTGTGAGGCACGTGGCTCTGGGTCTGATGCATGAGTTATGTTCGGAGGGGCCTTTTCCAGATGAAGCTTGTTCCTCTGGTGTGACTTGATCCTGGGGGACCTGCATGTAGATAATCAGCTTAATTTTAGTTTTTTAGCTCCATCCCCTCCTAAATTAGAGTGCTTGAACAAGCCACGTTTTTCTGTAGCTCTACAGGAACTTTGTCCACACCTCATGGGAAACCTCTGGGAAGGATGAAGACAGCTGACACACTCAGCGTGCTTCCCGGGGGGTTTCCAGCCACCAGCCCATCACAGCCCAAGCGTGGTGGGACAGGAGCCGGAGCAGAGCTCCCACATCACGAAGCAGCCGTGTGAGCAGGGCCAAGGCTGGGTGCGGAGCTCCCAGCAAGGCAGCCGATCTGCAGGAGCTGCCTGGGCGTGCATCTGGCCACTGTGGTAAGCGTGAGTTGAGCTGAAGTCTCTCAGCCCTCTGCAATCAGGCTGCAAGATCTGAGAAGTGCCGTGTATCAGCGGCTTTGCTCCCAGCATCAGCAGGATGCAGAGGCCGGGGCTGTAGCATCTTCTGCCGTTGTGTTCCTGGAAGGACAGGAGATGCCCCACTCACCAGGGCTGGAGCCGCTGAAAATTCTCCTCTGGGCTGAAAAGGGCAGAGGAGAATGATGAAGCTGGTATGTTCAATGCCATACCATCACCAGGTGCTATGCGTGGCCACACCTATGGACCTCATTACTCATTTTCAAGAGTGCAACACCCTTTCTGGAAAGGACGCATGGCACAGACAGCTCAGCAGGATGTTTGGAGACCTGCATCTCTCTGGGTAGTGACCAAAAAAAATTCAGAGCAGGTCTTCCTGGTGACAAGTGTGTCTGGCTATGATGGAAACACTCTGCCAGTGGGCAGGAGAGCTCAAGCTGCAACACAGCCTTTTGCCACTGGTACCTGTGTTGAAAAGGAAGTATCTCCCTTGGGAAAATAAAGTATTTGTGGAACAACTGGTATAAAAAGTGACCATGGTTTTAGCTTTCTCACTGTTTAGAAAAAGAAACATCTTAAAGACCCTCACGTCGATGCTTCTAGTAGCACCATCCTGCTCCTGTGCTGCCACTGGAAGTCTCCATCCTCCATCTGGTGCATCCTCAGAGCACTGCAGGGAGAACAAGTCCTTGGCCTCTGAGATGCAAGCCTGACATTTGTCATCATGCTGCCACCACCATTTCCCTCTGTAGAAGCCTCCTGAGCTGCTTGGGTCTGCTGGTGTGGAGGCAGGAGTTTGAGGCCGAGGCCGCGGTGCTCGCAGCAGCATGGTGGGTGTGCTGGCCCACCAGCCACCTCCAGCATGTGCCAGGACTCTGCTGCAGAGGGAAGCAAAAGAGAAAATTAATTCCTGGTGTGTTTAAACACTCCCACGTATCACACACAGCTGCCTCTGCAGTGCTTAGGCAGGAACTTAGCAAGGCACGAGCTGAGGCTGGTGTGCCGGCGATATCCTTGTCCTTACGGCCGGTGTCTCCCCTGATCTCTGCAGCCAAGGCTCCTTTGCTCTGCTGCACTGGAAAGAGGGAGCTGCCCCAGTGGTCAGGATTTAGTCTGGGACATACCTTCCCACGCTGGCAGGGTGGTTTCCATAGCACCAGGAATGTTCTTCTATTTCCACTTTGCGCTGTGTTGTTTCCTTTTAATTTTACTAGCGAGGCTGCGCTGAGCTGACCTTGCTGCTCGGGCTGCTGTGCGTGGGCAGTAGTTCCTGCAAAAGGGGTGCCGTCCACCCCTGCCCGGGGGTTGTCTATGCCACTGCGGCCATCAGTGAAACGGGCCGAGCTGGGTCAGAGCTGAGCCTGGACCTGGGCTTTGCAACTGCCTCCGGTCACGGCGTCGG
>NW_010510681.1:0-4497 GCF_000687285.1 Phaethon lepturus
CCGGCAGCTTCTTCTTCACCCGCAGCTGCGGGAGGGTGTCGAGCCTAATACCTGCCGGGGTCCGGCCAAGCAGTGCTGCAGCTGAGAGCCGTCGTGGAGCCTCTTCGTCCCTCCTCTTGCGTGCGGAGGTGCCGCCTCTTCAAAAGCAGCTGAAAATGTGCTTTAGGTAAGGCTTGAAGCAGCTGAAGGTTACTGTAATTTCACTGCGTGTTCTTGCTGATAATAAGCAGAACAAGTTTGGCTTTTCCTGGCAGCAAAAGGGATGCCTAGAGAAACAAGAGCACGGCATTAAAAATAGCTGTAGGGGATCTGCTGTGCTTCTTGCAGCCTCTGTATTGCTACGCTATTAATAATGTGCTTTGGATATCCAGAGAGCTTCTACTCCTTCCTCCAGCAGGTGCCAAGAAGCAATAGATAATTCAGCGTCATCAAACTTGTGCTGCTGTGCAGAACTTCAATAGGGACCCACACATTTACATATGCCAACAGGTCAGTGCATTACTACCCAGCATTTCATGCAAATGAAGGGTTACTCTGCTGTAACAGTCAGATCATTACAATTTTCTGTTTTAATAACTCTTTAAAGAGGCTTCAAAATCCTAAGCTGAATTTCAGGTTGAAAGCCCTACATTACAGGGGCCTGTTGTTGTTCTTCTTGCACCCCCAGCCGAAAAACTGCCGTTGGGAAAGGTGGGCTTGTGTGGAGCGATCCTTTCGGAGACGTCCTGGTGCGCTGTCCCCGAGTGCAAAAGCCCAGCGCGCTCTCTGCAGCGCTCTTCTTGGGCTGTGTGTACATAACCATTTTTATTGAGTAGAAAAAGTAATATTCTATTCATTTAAATATTGTAACTTCTGACATAGCTGCAACTCTCCAATATTAATGGCTCACTTGAGGCCAATTCTTCTACTCAAAGGGCTTTTTCCATTGCAAATTCATCATGCAGGCGCCAGGCAAAGGGTTATCATTCACTTTTTTTTTCCATGAAGGACAGATATTGATATTCTCCCAAGATGTGAAAATAGATCCCCCCTGATCAGCACTGCTTAGCATACAGGCTGTGTGCAGAGGCTCATTTCAGTGGCAACACCGTGCGGTTGAGAGGCCCCGTGCAGCATCAGAGAGCTCTGCTTTCCCGTAGAGCAGTTGTGGGAATGCTCGGGTGTTACATCTTCAGCCTAAAAAGCTGCGTTTCTGCTGAGCTTTGTGTTCTTCGTTGCCTGTGTCTAGCAGGATACATATTTTGGTCTGGGGAGTGTGAGCTCCCGTGCTTTGGAACTGGTTGAATGCTAATTGGAGACAAGGACAGATGTCTCTGAATAGCCCAAGGCGTTGCTGGTGGGGCCGGGAGGACCAGAACGAGGGCTGCTCCCGCGCCGCAGAGCTGGGCTTAACTCACAGCTCTTCCCCGGGCTCCCAGCGAGACTTCGAGCAAGTTGCTGAGGCTCGTTGCGCTTCCATTTTCCCTTGGTGAAATGCACAAAATAGCATCTTTTTTTTCGTGTGCTGTTCCCCCGTGCGCTAACAAGGGACGCTGTGGGACCGAAATCCTTTCTCGCACGTATTCACACGGGTAGCACAACGGGCGCTTTGCCGTGGTCGAGGCAATGGAGACGCGGAGTGAGTTGGTGCCGTTCCTGCTCAGCCGCGTGCTGGCATGGCACGTGCACCGTGAGCACCTCCCAGGCCGACAGCTTCTCGCAGGCTGCGAGCAGGGCTTCCAGCCCCCCGCTTCGGGAGGCGATGCTCTCTTGAAGCCGCCGTCCCAGGCCCATCTAAAATGCAAGGCAAGGTATCACTAAAAACCCAAGCCTGTATAATTTTTGAGAAGTCCAAGAACGTTCTCTTAAGGTAGCACCGCGGGTTTGCTTAAGAAAGTATCTAGTAAATGCCAGTAAAATTAATGGGCTGCTTTTGGCAGGCGGGTCTCCAGTGATGGGTGATTTGGAGTAGCTATGAACACGCGGTCTTGGTGCTGCCAGCTAAGGTCTGAGCGTGGTTATGTCGGGCAGAATTGATTGATTTCCTTGTCTAAATTATTTGTAGGCTCAGTCATTGCTTTTGTAGCTGATAATTTCACTGGAGCTTGGGACCTGCCGTATTATGGCTTATGAAAGTTTAACCATCGGTGAACTCTTAGGCAATAAATCACTGCGGTGCTGTGACGTTTGCTCTTAAAACTTCATTGAAGCACGTGGTTGAAACACCAGGAGAAGCACCGGGGACTGCAGGGAGCGACGTTTACTGCTGGGGCACCACAGCAAGCTTCAGGATTCGCGTCCTGATCCGGTACAACCCTTGTGCACAGGTCTGATCTTAAACTCGCCCTCCTAAAGTCCCACCCTGCGGCACCCTGCGAGGGTCAGATCATCTGGCGGTTACTTTTCTGCGGGCGTTTCTCTGCTGGTCCCAAGCATTTACGGCGAGGCTTGTCGACTCCCTTGGGTGAGAGCATTTGCCTCGACGGTGATTGCCCAAGGTCGCGGGGATGCCCTTGAGACGCTCGAGTAGCGGCAGGGACCGTCTCCTCGGGGCATGGGTGGGTTTCCAGTTGGGTTTCAATGGAGCCATGCCAAGGCAAGCTCGCCGTGTTTTGTTCTTTTTAATTTATACTTGGCTACTTTTCCGCTTTTCACTTCAGAAAGCCGTGCAGCTGTCTGCAGAGCGCACCATGAAATGATCTGAAACGTCTGAGACAACAGAGCCTGGACTGGTCCATAAGTGATATATTTATTTAATAATACATATATATATTTACAAACCTGCGGTCGCTGGAATTACACTGGGCACTGTACGGTGAGGCACGTGCCTGCTGCGCTGGGGTTTGGGTTGGTTTTGATTTGTTGGTTTTAGTATCTTAGCTAGGCTTTAACTAGCGACGGGCAAGGTTACCCGTTTGTTTAAACGCAAGGCGTGCTTAAGTCTAGATTTACCTGAAATACTTTTCATTTGGTGTGACTGACTGTAAGCTGATTAGATCACGTGTCATTTCGGCAGTTTTAAGCAACTCTCTTTAAATGTAATTAAAACTGCTTGGCAGAAAAATGGAAATCTCAAAATTCAGTGAACAATGTAACTGGGTTCCCCAATTTAGGGCACTGCAGGTGCGTGACTACGTGCAGTCCCTCGTGGTGACCTACCTTCTCGCTAACGGCAGTGCTGGCGGTACTGCGGGCTTCACCTCGGGAAAACACGGGCTTTCCACCCGCAGGGCGGTCCCGGGCCCTCGTCACACCGCCCCTGCAAAACTCTCCTGACCCTCTTCCTGTGCTCACAGATATTTTTTTATTAGTTTTAGTTGTTGAGAGGAAGGAGCAGAAATAAAATGCAACTGAAGCGTATGCCGTAGTCTGGTAAATAAACAGTTTTTGTGCTTAGGTTGGTAATCTTTTGGTTGCGGTTTTACAAACCGGCGTTGCGGAGGTGCTTACCTACGTAGAGAGCGCAAGAAAGCATCAGCGCTTTTAAGAAATGGGGTGTCCCCCAGAGAGCTGCTCGGGAATCGGCGCCTCGCAGGCTGACGGGAGCGAAGCGGGGATGCCATTCATCTCCTCAGAAGCTATTGCAGTGTGTCAAAAAAATTGCTATTTTTTCATAGCATACGGGGTGATACGTGCCTTCCTTTATAACCTGACCTATATAAAGACAGTGTCAAAGCTGCCGTCGTTACATGCTGCAGATTCTACGTTTCTGGGCTTATTGGGGGGAAAAAAAAAAATCAATTTTTTAATAGCAGACTTCCATGAACATGGAGTGCAGAATCTGGCCCCTCAGCCTGCCTCGCTCTGTGAGGATGCTGATCAGCTCCTCTCAGTGCCCTGCAAATGAGATTCCATGCCACTATAATTGTAAAAGCTGAGCTAATTTTTCTCATAGCAAAAATAATAATTTTTTAAAGGGCTAAGAAAAATAGTAGCTGTTAAAGTTCTGCCATTATTGTTCATTTATAGCCTCCGCGCTGTCTCCCCTACCCATCTCTCCTACTTTTCCCTTCGGCTTAGAGCTGTGAGACCCAGTTTATTAAACCCCAAGTCCGTAATAAACACCTTGTGTCCTGCCAACACCAGCTTAAAGCCGCTAACGGTTCGAACCCTCCCGACTTTACGGAGCCGTTTTCCACGCGTAGTACGTTCTGCCCGCTCCTTACGGGGAGCGCGGGTTTACACCAGCGCGGGCGCGTCTGCAAAGCAGCTTTTTGGTGGCTGGAGTCTGAAAGGGGAACCTGGGGGTAGCGTTTCTGCAGGACTGTCTCCGACGCAGGCGCTTCACGGCCAAGGGGCTCGAGTCCGGGGGCGCGGGGGTCCCCTGTGGGATGTTGCTTCAGCAAATGCTTCGCCTCCAGCTCTTCCGCGCGTAAACTGGGTCCGCGCCGAGAGACGGGAACGGGGCTTCGGGTTGGTAAAGTTAAGTGCGTACGCGCTCGTGCCCGCCCGCACGCAGGCAGCGGGCGGTTAAAAACGGGTCACGGGCGTCTGCCCCTGCGTCGGTCTCGTCAGACA
>NW_010510681.1:4622-18312 GCF_000687285.1 Phaethon lepturus
GAGTCAGCTCGGTGGCCTAGAGGAAGCCTGTTCGGTCTCTCTTTGGAGCCGACCTGCTCGTCGGGATACGGGGAAGTTTTTCACGGACAAAGACTATTTCTGGTCAGGAACTGATGTCCAGAGAGCTTTGCCGGGCCCGCCAAAGCACTGGGAAATGCACTAAGAATATTCGGGATATTTTCTCGCATTTATTTCTGTGTGTTCAAAGGGAGGGAAAATCATTAGAAACTTGAAAGTTAACACGTTTTCTTACCACCCATGGAATTACTCTTTAATATTAGAGTTTATTGTGTAAATTACCAGCGCGAGAGATGACTGGGGAACCTGCAGCTAAACTCCCTCACCAGGCTTTGCAGCCGTCCATAAATCTTTCGAATTGTACTCTCCAAGCTTATGATGTATTTAAAGCCCCTTGAGCAAATTACAGATTTGCATGAATTCCCTGTAATTTCCTATATAAGCACACAGTTGTTATTCGTTCTGTTTTATTATAAAATCTCTTCAATATATAGAGAGAGAATTAAGCGGTGCTAATTAGCCTCAATTCTGGTAGTGGTTCTGGGTGGATCTAATTTCACTTACCTTGAGAAATCCTACCCTTCCTTTCCCGTTCCCGATTCTCATAGAAGATTACTACTTAACCACACGCATAGGGTTTGCAACAAATTCGTCACCATTCGTCCACCTTAACTCCTTCGGGTCTGTCTCGGTCCCCGTGACAGTCTGTGCATCTTTCTGCTAGTTGGAGTTATTGGAGGTGCCTACCGTTCATCCCGGCACGACATACTCATATAGAGCCTTGAAATACTTTTACATCTTTCTCTGCTCTTTCTGTTCTATCTACATAATTAAAGAAGTTGAAATCTGCAAAGATGGACACTGAATCAACCCAGAGAAATAAAGATGTCTACTCGTATTTGTTTCTCCTGCAAGATATATTCTTTATAAATCCTTCATGGCACATTAAAAATTGACTCTTCCTTGTCTCAGTGAACAAAATAATTGTGCATCACTGAATTTCTCCTTCGAAAGCGCAGAATGGATTGCTGTGGCACTTTACTCAATATTTAATTAAATTCATTAAAAAAAAAAATTGAGAAAAACTCACTCTGATATATGAGGAGCCCAGGAACTTCAACCCTGCAGCTGGTTTAACAGCAGCAAGCAGTTTCTTCAAGGGCGCTCTACGGAGCGTGGCTAACACAGGCTATTAGGAAAGGTAGTTAGGAAGCGCATCGATATTTAGAAACCATGACTGAAGAGTCTCATTTAAAAAAAAAAAAATACTACCTATAGACAATAAAAGTGTAGTGTTGAAATGAACAAGTCCGGATCTTAAAGAAAGCATTAACCTTGCTTTGATTGCAAGTGCTCGTTAGCCGTGGCACAGCCCTTGTTTTATGAGCCAGCACTTAGCGTGGGATGAACGCTTCCCGCTTCCCTGCCCTAATTCCTGCCGACGGCTGGGAAGCGCCAGCCTCTCTCAGCAGGATGTTTGCTGAACACAGAGCAAGGAAGGAACTTTCCTTCAGAAGGAAGGAAAAGGTGATTTTCTAGTGTTTGAAGGAAAATACGAGCGCACACCTCATGCTGTAGCTCCAAGTCACCTTAAATTTTCCTTTAATTTTTTTTTGAGTGCAGGTTGAAAAACGACTTGTCTAAAGAAAATGCAGAATTCCAATGAAGCTTCAGCAGGCGCAGTGTACTTAGAGAAAAGTGAGGTAATGGGACCTGCACTTGTAATAGAAAAGTTTGCCAAAAAAGTCAACCAACGTAATTTCCACGTAGACCATAAAACGGCACCACGGTAAAACATTTAGTGTCTTCCAACGGATAATGCAACCAGTACTTCAGAAACGCTGTGTCGGTGTGAGGGGGCAAGGGGGGCTGTGGAGAGAGAAATGGCAGCTTTAAAATGATGGTGGTAAATGCCTGCCGTCGTAGGCTTCGCTTTCGTCTCATCTAAATAAGGTCAGTCTTTCTGTGGCAGATTTGACACGAGATTGAAAAAGAAATTAAATATGTCGGTTTTACCATATCGCAACACATTTCTGGGAGTGTTTAAAGAGAGTGAAATAATATTGAATGAAATTGGGGTTTTTCTTTCTTACTCTCTTTCAAGTGGGAATCTTGAATTAAAATAAAATTAATTAAAAACGGAAGAAATATTACCAGTATCCAGTCTCTTGAAAATCATGTCTTAGGACCTAACAAAACACAGGATTAACTTAAGTCTCAATATTTTAGAATTTAATTAAATTTTGTCTCAGGAAAAGGTGGGGATCAGCCTCTGGGGTATACCTAGGCAGTGCTTTGAAACTTCTTTCTTCCACTGCAAAAGCTTTAAATACGCGTGTTTAGGTGAAGAGGGAGCTAAGATTGTGCAGGAATAAAGTCGCCTCAGGGCCAGGACCCGAAGGATGTCGCTGCCAGCCGAAGCTGGGAGGCAGCGGCGTCGGGGACGTGTTGGGTCCCGTGAAAACCGCAATTTCTGACGCGGCTAAACACGATTCCCCGTTCAGGGTGGTGGTTCATATATTTGGCTGAGATGTCTGGGAGCCCTGGTCGTAATTCGCGGCCGCCGGGCTCGGCAGCGTGCAGGTGTGTGTTGAAGGGTGAGCAGAGGTCCTGAGGAGGAGCGGCACAGCCCTTGCTTTACTTTTTTGAAGGCTTCTCCTCCTTTGAGAGCCAGCAGATGTGGCCAAGGAGAGGATGGAGGTAGCCGGCCGGTGTCCGGTGGCTTCCCCGCAGCCTGCGATTCGATGTGGCGTGGTGCGCGCCGTGTATGGCTCCTGAGAGATGTGTTCTCCTGTTTACGGAGAACAGGGAATGCCGTTATTAATAAATCATCGTAGTTCCTTAACGTATTAAATTGCTAAATGAATTAACCTGACTTTCTGCAAAATGTTTTTTAAAACAAATTTTATGCCTGCAATACTGGCATATACCGAAATCTATGGGGAGGAGCTCAATAAAATGCTGGCAGCCTGGGGATTTATTATTTATGTAATTTTTGAAGGTTTTCATCTTTCTGGAGCCTGTAAGCAGATGGGCTTATAACATTTGGTTTCCCTGGATCCTAATTAAAGCCGGAACACTGAAGTTAAGGAATTAAGTGACCATCACTTAATTTTCCTCCCGTTAAGATTTTGTTTTTTTTCTTTTTTCTGTCTCTCCAAGACTGTGCTGACTTTTCGTTTAGTTTGACAGCATTTTGCAGCCGTAATGTGATTTGGGGGGAGTCTGAAGCAGCATTTGGATTGACGTGCCATTTCTGAAAACATGCACGTCAAATTGCCCGGTGCAATGCATTCGCGGTGGCCGCGGCCACGGCGGCTCGGTGTTGGTGGGCGCTGGGACTGCCGGCGTGATGGCAGCGTCGGGCGCTTCACAAGCTGGAAGAAATGTCTCACCATGAGGGTGGTGAAACCCTGGCCCAGGTTGCCCAGAGAGGTGGTGGATGCCCCATCCCTGGAACCATCCCGGGTCAGGTTGGACGGGGCTCTGAGGGACCTGCTGTGGTTGGGGATGTCCCTGCTCACTGCAGGGGGTTGGACTAGGTGGCCTTGAAAGGTCCCTTCCCACCCCAACCACTCTGTGATTCTCTGATTCTGTCCTTATCACCCCTGTGAGGCAGGAATGGGCCATTGCACCTCTGTGGGTGGAAGAGGTGGAAGGGCAGGATGGGCGTTTTTAACAAGGTTCGCAGGGATGCAAGGTCCCTTGTGTCTCCGTGCTTCCTCCCGCATTTGGTGCACGCAGACCTTACGAGCACGCTTTGTGTTCAATACTGCTGCTCACCAGCTGCAGTGGGTATCTGTTGAGACGATGTTCACAGCCTGACAACTGAAAAAAACCAGCCCCAAACCAGCAGATAAATCCCATTGCTTCTACATGTAACGTAAGCTTGGACGCGACACTGAGTCTCAGGTCCCACCCGTTTCGCAGATGCGGGGTAACCTGCTCATCGCGCCGTCCCTTAGCAGATGACAGCGGACAGCCCTGTGTGACGGTGTTATTAAGTTAAATTGTGAGTTACACATGTAGTTTGGGGTTTAGTGCTTTCTGATAGGTATAGCTTTACATTTATATGACATTGATTTTTGCTGGGTCCTCATTGCCAAAGTTTGAAACGATAATAATTACAGTGTGGCTGTAAACACAATAAACTCTGTGAAAACAGTGCTGTTTCAGCGCTGTGGGGTCTGCGTCCGCCGTTCTTCCGGCAAAAGGCTTACAGGCGTGGGTCTAGACCCAGCTGTGACACTGACTTACGCCTCATTTTTAAAGTCCCAAATCCCAATCTGCATTCCTCTGGAAGACAGAGGCTCAAGCTAATAGAACGAGAGGTTTGTGTATGTACATATGATGCTAAAATATAAGATATGCAAACCAGATCTCCCCAGCACGAAAGCAGGGCAGACTACAGCCGAAAAATGGCTCATGTAGAAGGTGTTTCCTGGGTGCTGCGTTTGGCTCTCCAGCAGCACAGCACTCGTATTGCGAGGTGTTATTGTACAGCCTGACAAACAAGTATTCTTACGAGCCTGCAAGGAACTTCTGGAGAAGTATTTTTGAAATTAAGTGGCAAAAAAATAATTGCTTGTGTTTCCAGCTGTTTTTCCTAGTGAGGGGTTTTGAAACGGCACAAAGCATTCCCATGGCATTAGGAACGGCCTGGGTTTTCTATCGAGGTTGTTAGGAACGTCTGCTCCCAGCCTGATCCTGCTTGGACGCACAGCTACCTCACTTGGCCATTTCTCCCCTTCTGTTAAGTTGCTCGGGGCTCTAATGGCTGCAGACGCGGTCATGGTTATGGCTCTGAAACTGGAGCAACGCAAGGTCAAGATGTGGACTGTGAGGCAGAGAACGCGCCGGAAACTGGGATGAATTAATTGCTAAAGTTAAGAAAGGGAATTATACAACCACACTAATGAAACTCATGGTTCAGGCCACAAGCTGGTTGGTTAAGAAGGTCAACAAGAGGTGCCTTACCCAGATACTTCATTGCTACATTGCACCTACGCTAAGGTGCCTGGAGTCATTAGGATATGGAGATTAGGCCAGAACAATTGCGTCTGGAGTTGTTAAGTGAGTGGTAGATACGGTATATTCTTTGCTGGGTCTCTGCCATCCCTCTTGCTTTTCCTTTCACCGTGGTTTAAAAGCGCTGCGTCCCAGCGCGCCGGTCACCCGCCGCTGGTGACCAGCAGCTGCCTCGACCAGCGCAGGACCGGGCTCCTGGGCTGGACACTGCCACGCCGTCAAAACCTCATCAAGGCACACTGAGATGGCTGTAATTATTGCTGGTAGTTGGGCAGGTTCCGTCCAGGTACTCTGCAAAAGGTGTAAAATAAAGCAACTTTTGTCATCGTTATGGTGAGGTGACCGAAATGAGGCGGTTGGTTATAAAGGCATAGAGCAAGCCCAGAAACGTGCTGTAACCTTCCCAGGGCTGTAGAGTTTATGTGAGTATTTCCCATCTGCCTCGGGAGTGGTCTGCTCTTTTTTTTTTTAATTTTCATATGTTAGAAACAAGAATTTTGGGACTTTTTCGAAAAGGAGAAACGAACTGCTAGGCATTTAGACATTGAGAGAGAAAGCATGAATCCTTGAAAGAGCTGCAGTAAGTTGTATATAGTAAGTAAGTAGTCCCACATGGTTTTACATGTATTTTAGGGCTTCAGAATGGCTGATTTCCCAAAGATGAGGAAAATTGCAAGGAGAATTGACCAAGACAAACAAAGTAGAGGTAAACAGGTGAATGAGGTTGGGAAGTCGCTTACAAAGAGTTTTATTAGATGATTAAAAAGATTGTGATTCCACAGCCTGGAAACAAGACAGCTTTTCTAAAAGTCTTCTCTAGCTCAGAGCATGAAAAAGGCAATTATTAGATATAATAAGGGGAAGAAAGAGGAAATGGAGATTGATAGAAATTCAAAATTTCCAAGCATGGAAAAGAAGGGAAGCCAAACAAACCAGTGTTTTGGCTGGGTATGAAGATTTTGAACAAGTTTACTAAAGCTAACAAACTTTCTGAAGGTTCTAACCCCTGTAAATGTGTGTTCAGAAGGTGGAGTCACAGGCTCAGCCTGTGACTGCCACTTACCCCGCTGTGAATCCTTTCAAAGTTGCTATGAATTTGGCTAATGAAGAATTATTGAACACATTTCACTGTGATAGATTTGCATTTAGCTGTGTGGTGTGTACAGAGGGGTTTTTTGATTATTATTTCGGCCTTTGGCTCAGGGTGATGTGTTGGTAGTATGGGTATTGTTATGTTCGAGTAGTTCCACCGCATGATCTGCCCTTCAGCTGTTTGAATTCCCAATATCTTGATCGCGTTTTCTACATCTTTTTCCTACTTTCTGGCTGCCTCGTAACTGCTCCGGTACAGCGAGCTGTGCCCAGCGCTTCCAGAGCAGATCTGACGCCCTTTGATACCGGCTCTCTAAGCAAGAGTTCACGTCAATCCTCATGGACATCTACATCTCGGGCACCATGAATTTAGCTGAAATATTTAGAAGTGAGGAAAGTGAAGGGAAAAGCCCTCTTCCCTGTGCTTAGGCTGGCTGTTTATCTTTGGACGCCCAGTGCACCTCTGTGCACTGTTTTTATGGTGGGATATTGGAGGCAGAAATTCTGCCACGGCGCAGAGAGAGGTCTTTCTTTAGATGTCTTTGTACTTAATTTAGCGTGCAGGAGCAGTTGGTTATCAGCTTTCGGAAACGTCGCGCAGGGAGGAGAGCGAGCGCTCCGACACGTGTCTCTGCACAGGCTCTACCTGCAGAGATGGGTGGCCAAGGCGGGCGGACCCGTGGGCTTTTACGTGCGAGCTGGTGCACGGACAGCCGTCGTTTGGGGAGAGGTAATGGAGCCGCCTCCGATTAGACTCTTCGCGTAGCTGCTTTTCAGTGCATCCTCCGTCTTAACCTTGGAGCCGCTTGGGAGAGCAGCGATCTCGTGCTGCGCAGACGGAGTTTCCAGGGATGCTCACAGGTTTGGAGGAGGGAACCCGATGGTACCAGGAGTCTTCCCTGCAGCAGCTTCCCGGTTTCTTTTTCTCCTCAGCAAGGAAGAAAACCAAGATACGTAGCATCTGTGTTAGGCCGTCGGGAAACGGAGCAGATCTGTCATCTCCCAACTCGCTTGTGTTGAATTATTGATTCCAGTATCCTCGCTCCCTGCTGGCAGAGGGGCAGAGGCACTGGAACTCGCTGAGCTGAAGCGGTGGGCAAGGACAGACTGCAGATACTGACGCTCTCCCAAGAAAAACTAACGTGAGTCTGTGCAGCTTTGGAAAGTGGTACGGGCTTTTCGCCGTCGCAGAGGAGTACGGCACGGGCCGGGATGCGCTGTAGGGAGTGCTTCCTTGTGGCTGAGGTTGAATATTTTGAAGTATCTCCATGTGCACGTAGGATTTTCAGCTGTGTGTGGGAAAAATGGGAATTGTTTTGCCTGTGCAAGCAGATGGGTCTGGGACCAGCGCATCGCTCTGAGGTGCGGGCGCCGGTGCTCCCGGTCCCTTGGCATCTCCAGGTCTGCCAAAACGCCAGGTCTTGGTGTGAATATGCAGCACAGCTCAGGTTTTCTGCTCCTTGGTATTGACCGTAATTCGGTGCGTTGTGGACGACGCGCGCTGGGTAGGGAGAGGGCAAAGCAGAGGCCGTTCGAAAACGGTTCTTTGGGGCACAGGGTCAGCCTGGGCAGCCCAGCCGGCTGCTAACGGTCGTTTACATCCTGGAGCTTAATTAGAGCAGTGGTGTGACGGGGGGCTGGCACACCGTGTGGTTTGCTTCACTCTCTGGGTTTTCTGTCTCTCCGGTCTTATCCCTGTCTCTAGGAAATACGGGCTCCCTGAGGCTACTCGCAGCCCGTGTTCGAGGGCCTTCGAGCGACAGAACAGCAGCTTATCGCAGCCGACGATAAGAGTCAGGTTATTAATAATTATAACATCCTTTCTGTAGGTTACCTTCCAGTATTCATTTCAGCACTCTTCCAGATAAATAAGACACAACCGGTGCTATTCCTGCCCCAGGACGGCCTGCGTTTACTGGAACGCAGTAAATCCAGTTTAATCCACTAAAAATGTACCCAGTCTTGGTTGAGCTGCAAACAGCCAGAGAGATGTAAAAGCAAACAGCAGCACCCTAGCAGGCCTATTGCTGCTCAATTTTACTCCTTTTCCCCTGGATGCCAGGTTATTTTCCCAGGTCGCACAGTGCTGGGGGGGTTTCACGCCCCGTTTCAGGTGCTGGCTGCGCACACGAGCGCTGGCCGCTTCCAGGTGAACTTCCCGTCAGGCCCCGTTCGGAAGAGATGCCACCAGCGCTTCAGCACGCGAGATGCTGCCCGTGCGTGCAGCGTCCGAGCCATCTGCAGCAGATTAACCTCCTCCCGCTTCCCCGAATCTCTCCTTCCTGTGATCTCCCAGCATCATTTACAAACCCCAATTTATGCCCTCCAGGTTGACCTTTAAGCCTTTCTTACCTTGGTCGAACTTGCAGCATATGAATCTATTTACAAGGCTTTGCTTTCAACATAGCAGGGTATCATAGACTGAATTTTCACGATATGGCACTTCCTTCACGGCTACATCTTCAAGAAGTTGCTTACAGGTGCAGCGATCTCAGTCTGAGGCTTTTTCCAGCATCATTGTGACCCCAGTGAATACTTTTATTGACTACTTTTCTTTTTTTCTCTACAACTATCAGCTGTAGTGCTGACTTCCACTTTCCCCGTGCCCCCCGTGCATTCAGAGACTCGCCTGACTACTACAGAAAAATCAAACAGGTACAATAACGGAGCAGGTCAGAAATACTCCATTTTATGACCTTCGCAAATCCCCTTTACTCATGGGTTCTATGTGATAAATTAATGCTTTAGTGAGAAATGGTCTCAAAGTAGACGTGTTAAATAGCACTTGTTTTTGACCTGTGGCATCCTCAAGTCAAGAGTTTTCCAGGTTTTCTTGCACACGCTTCTCCTCATTCATTGGGTTTGCAGCTGATACGTTCCCGTTCATTTGGGTCTATCAGGGAAGCAGCTGAAGTTCCCAAGCACGAGATTCAGCCTTCGCTTTCCTTTTCTGAACGCGGGTGATCTGCGACCCGTGGTCGGGAGGAGGGGGTCCAGCCCGTCGGGCGTGCGGCGGCCTCGCCTGGGGCTGCGGGTGGGTTTCCCCTGTTACTGGGTACCTAAATGTCTGTATCCCCTGTCTTCTCTAGCGATGTGCTTCCGCGTGAACCGGAAAGCCAAGCCGGACGGCCTGTTTGGAGAGCCTGGCAGCTGTGCTGCGCCCCGTATGTAGCCGCTCTCCCCGGAGCGCGAACAGCCCCTCGTCCTTACCGAGGACGGAGACGAGCGTGAGGGCGACCGCGGGCTGCTCAGCGGAAACGGGCACAGGGCAGCGGAGCTCACGGCACCCAGGGCAGCAGCAGGGCCCCGGGGGCTCGACGTGACGTTGTCAGGCAGCCCAGGCAGTCCCAGCTGTGGGTCCTTGAGAGTCGTCCCATGAATTTTAAGTGTAATTCCAGGGATTTTTAATGAATCCACGTCTGTCAGAGGCGCTACCCCGTAACCGGAGAGGTATCGCGGCTCGTACTTTCCTTTTAAAAAGGGAGAAGGGGCAGCTTCAGCTCAGCGCTCTGCCGAGTGTTAGAGAGGCAGGGGGGGGGGGGTGTTACAGCCGCAGAGGCAAACGGACGGTGAAATACGCTGTTAGTGCTGTTGTGTTGCAATCTAATTTAGTGTCTCTTGATTTTTTTTTTTGCATGAAAGATCTCGTTTTTAGACAGTTGGTGATGGTTGGATGTGATCTGTCTAGGTTTCAGCAGAGCATCTGACGCGGGAAATTATTATTTGCAGTTGATATGATGGCGATTAATATTAAAACTGTAAAGGAGGGAAGGAGCTGGCTGAAGGAGAGGCTCGGCGTTACATACGCCGGGGGTTGCTGGGGTGGACGGCGTTAGAGTATGTGCTCACTACTCTTGCAAAAATAAAATTGGCAATGCTAAGGAAGCCTGGATGCGATGGGGGAGGATTAGTTGACAAGATTGATTAGGACAATAGGAGTGAGAGGAAACTGGATAGCATAAAATGCAAAATAATGCGTTTATAAGCAACACTTTGCTATCACCTGGGGAGTTGCCATCTAAGAATGAGGAGGAGGGAAAAAGATCTGACTTATAGCGGTTGGTAGTAGGATGAGTGCAGTATGTGGCCCACCTGCGAAAAGACTACGTGATTTATTTTTTTAGGATGCATTAGGTAAGGCGCCGTTAGTAAAGACTCGACAAGGTTACAGCTGCTGTCCAAGGCCTTGGTGTGACCTGATTTGGAATATTTTGTGCGGTTCCAAGAGTTGTGTTCCACAAGACGCAATTAGTTGGATCAGGTGCAGAAAAGGGCTTCCGGAATGATAAGAAGAGTGTCAGATCTTTCTTAGAAAAAAGTCTGTGACAGGAACTTGTCTTGTTCAGCCTGATAACGTGGAGGTCGAGAGGGGATGGGCTGACTTTGTGAGTGCGTTTGGGAGTGAGAGTCAAGGAGGAAGAATATTGTCTTAAATTAAGGAAAAATGTGGGTTCACTATTTAATAAGTTGAAAATTAATAAGTTTGGATGGAAAATTAGCAGGTGATAAGGTGATTGCTAGCCATTCAAGGAGTAAAGTTTTTCAAACTAGCAGTAGGGAAGAGGGAGCACAGCACATGTCCTGAACAGTTGAGAGCACGAGCTTTGTTAGCATCTTATCTCCGTGTTTGTGGGATCTGCGTCTGTTTGTCTTTCCACCAGTTCCTCATCGTTTGTCATCTTCCATTCCCACGGGATTTATTCTTCTGGTCCTTTCTCTGCTCCTTTCCTTTGTGCAAAGCCTAGTATAAATGCTGTCATACTCTTGAGTCAGCGCTTTGGAAACCAAGCGTTTCAGTAAATGTGGAATTAAGGCAGAATTAATTTATTTTGCCCTAAATGTTATATTAACATTTTATTTATTTATATATTATAGCAAATGGACTCAAAGTAGAGATTTATGTGTCTCCTGGAGGACCGGTTTGATACAGTTTATTGAAATAAACTGGAAATATTACAGAGATGCCTCTTAACTCGTGGCCTGAAATGAAAATGAAATTATGAGCGTATTGGCTAATTAAGAGAAGACATTTGCAATTTAAGTTTCCGTATTCGGTATAGCTGTAAGTCACAGGGTAACGACGATAGTTAAAACAATATTATGAGGAACTGACATTTTCATTCCAGCGATGAACTTGTGAAATGAATCAACCAATTTAAAGCTTAACGATGTCATTAGTGCGGCCGAGGGTGCATGCTCTGCACTGGCAGCGTCCTGCGGTCCGAATGCAAAGCTGCTCTAAACAGGAGTTGATTTGGCCTTTTATGCAGCAATTCAGTAGAAGGGAGCTATTATTTGATATCACTTCAACCCGAAATAAGTGCCGGTTCAACTAGCAGGGAGTGAATTAAATTTGATTGCAATAATGTGCACAAAATGCACGTGTAAAACCAAAAGTTAAATGTCCTTTTATTGTGGGTGAGAACTGTTAGTTTTGCGCAAGGAGTTGTAAAATCCTGTAGAAAAGCGGGGGGAAAAATGTTTTCTTTACAGACCGGGTTACGCGGCGCCGTGCCGCGGCCGCCTGGCCTCGTGCAGACAGGCACCGCTCGGGCTGATGGTTTTTCTGGGCCAGTAGCTGCAGTTTTGCTCCAGCCAGTCCCTGCGGGTGCCCCTCAGGGTGACCGGCCACGCTCAGCACCAGCCCGGCGGCACCGTCGGGCTTTGGCTACCCCGGAGCACGGGCAAGGGCTGCACGAGGTGCCCTGCTCGCATCGCCCACGCTCCCTCAGTGGCGCGGGTGGCAGCTGAAGCTCTCCTTGGTGCTCCCACCCAAGACCCTCCCCGTGCCTTCGGCGGTGCACAGACCCGCCGCTGTGACCTACCCCGCCGTCTTCCCCGGTTTAAAGCTTTTAACCCAAGCACAGCCATTGCCGAGCCTTGTACTTGAGCGCAGCCGTCATCTCGCTTAAAGCAAAACCAGGGGCTCGTGGCGGGACGGACGACCCCCAGGATGGCTTCTGAGCCCCGATGAGCTTTGTCCTCCCCGCCACCTGACGCGGCGTGGAAATGGCAAAGAGAGGCCAGAAGTATCCCTGTGTCAGCGTCAGCCCATGGCACGCAAGCCCGTGTCCGCACCAGATGCTGGTCTAGCTCCTCCGGAGAGGTGGGATTTGAGCAGCAGCACTGGCGTTTGTTTTTTTCTGGTCAAATTAAAGCACGGAACGTGGTTTCGCTGGGGAACGCTCACAGTCCATCGCTGGAGCTGTTGTTTTTAAAAGAATGAAATTATTGAATATAGTCAAATAACTAAAAGGAAAACAAGGAAATCGCGGTTTGTTTATAAATTACTTGTGAGCATAAAAAGAGGCTACGTTTGTTGACTGAATTATTCATGACGAATTATTTGCTAAGCCCTAGTTAGGAAAAGATTTACAATAATTTCTTCTCTCTTTTTCTGTATTACTCCGTTCAGCCAGATTCAGCCAGATAGCTATTTCCTCTGTGGATATTATATTAAAATCTTTATGTACAGTAAACACCATTTCTTATTGCAGGCATCTATCTTGAAAGCAAAAGTAAAAAAAAAATGAAAAAAGGAAAGGAAAATGCACCATGAAGATTGACTCCTTTTGTATTTATTGAGTTAAAACTCGCAGACTTGAATTGAAACGGGGTCTCATTTGTCATCAGACCTGGTTGCATCTTTAAATAACCCCCTTCTTATTGAAATATGTTCACAACATAATTTATGAAAGTAGCAATTTGGCAGATTGAACTATATTTTTCTGAACTGGATCTCTGTTCTCTCTGATTTAATATTTAATAACTAAAGCATATCTGCTGGTGAACTAGATAGAAATGACAACTCTTCTGTGTGGGCTGATTAGGGGAAGAAAATCCTACAGGCAAGTAATAGCTTAGTTTTCAAAGGATGCTTTTAAGCTATTCAATTCTTTTCCCTCTGAAATTTTTATAATAGTTTGAACAACCGTGAATTAACAAACGTAAGTCAGTGTTTTAAATCGCACTTCTTAAATACTTACCTAGGTAACCTCAGAGAAGTGAGTTCTGATTTCTTACAAATAGATAGCTCTAGAGCAGATCCACAACTTAGTGATCTTTTTAGCATTGCAATAAATATATAAAATATTTTGTTTGAAATAAAGTATTTGTACTGCAAAAGTAAGGCCCAGGTTTGGCTTCTTATTTAAATATGTGTCTAACTCTAAATATATTTGTACCACCATTGGCTTGAATCAGACTTAAGAAAAGAAAAAGAAATAAGAAAAATCTTATTAAAAAAAAAAAAAAAGGAAAAGTCTGTCTAATGAAGCTTACAAATTACTTTTTAAAGATTTTTTTAAATACGTTCTTTATCTCTTACGGATTTGATAGGTTAAGGGATTTTGATGTGACTCGATGGCATCACTTTGAGCGGGATAGCTACATGCACGAAGTTAAAACAAGACATGAATTCTGCCCGAAAAACAAACCAAAACGAATCTCGTCAGAGGCTGCGTTGAGTTTGAGTAAGTTGATATTTGGCATTAGTGGTTTTGGTGCGTGCCCGTACCGCGGGGCTCCTGCGGGACCGCGGCCGCACGGTCCT
>NW_010510682.1:0-5172 GCF_000687285.1 Phaethon lepturus
ACTTGTGGGTCCCACGGGTCCCCGTCCTCATCCCGCTCCTGAGTACCCCGCTCCTGGGTACCCCGCTCCGGCCTCCAGTCTCGGCACACCTCCTCCCGTCTTCTCGTCGCCCTTCCTGCTCTCCGCCCTGAATAGGGGGTATTTTTTAGAGGAGTGAATTATCTGACGCTTATCTCTGGCTCCAAGGTCTGTAGGTGCAATATCCAGCTCCTGAAGCCCCTGGACCTGTAGGAATTTATAGCAGCAGATTGACAGTGAGTTTTTTCTGCAGGTTGTTTATATTATTGTAAGCTGCTTAGGAGAAAAGCTTTAACAGAACACTAGATAAAAAGAAAATGGGCTTAAAAGCTCCACTAACTCTTTTTTCTTAACTTGTTCTTGAACAAAAAATGTGAGCCCTGGGAAAGCACCTGCAGCCACTTTCACAAGAAACCAGCACAGAGCGCAATGGGCAAAACGTCCTCTGCTTGGCTTTTGGCAACAAAAAACCCACTGAAAACCCGGGGGAAGAGCAGGACGTGGGCAGTGAGTCAGATAACAAATGTCGGCACTGGGGAATGTGAATAAATAAAGGGTCCTTGCTTTTTCTACCAGTAGGATCCCATATCCCACAGTATTACCTATCTTAATAGCTATTGATTTTTTTTCTATATTCTGCCCACAGCTAGAGAGAAATTTCATTCAAATGAAAAACTCACAAACTTGCTGGCAATTACCATGGGTGAAGGAAAGACAAAGGGTTGGGAAACAGAATATTAAAGAGAGTATTCCCTTCAGCATTATGCTGAGGTCCTAAGGTCCAAAGAAGGACCATGAGCAACCCTAATGAAAATTATTCAGGCTTAAGGACGTAAAGAGAGCAGTTGTCTCTCATCTACAGTAACACTGAACTGACACCTTTTTGGGGACAGGCGCACGTCTACCAGTCGCTTAATACATCCTTACCTGCACCAAAGGCTGGCCCTGTTGCGAGAAGGGCAGCACAATGAATAAGTAACATGAATTCTCCCAGGCAGTGCCAAACGGCAGCTCGTGCTGATGCCTTCCGCCGTCATCCTGAGCAGAGGAGTTCAGAGCCCATGAAAATATTCTCTCCAGCTTCCTATCCAGGAGGTGCGATGTAAACGTGGGGGCTGCTGCCAGGAAAAGAACAGGACCATTGCCTGGGATTTATGGCAATCCACGGGAAATGAAACCTTCACGTGGAAGGGAACCAAGAATCGAGGTATGACTCAGCCTGTCCCACTGGATGATTCCAAAGAAGAAAGCAATTCAAATAAACAGTCCCAATCCTGAACGAGTGGCAAACACGTGAAAAGAGCAATTTTCTCCTTCCCACTGCTGGCTAACAGGGACAGACCAAGCAGGTTTCCTTTTAAGTGTCTGCCATCAGCCTGGAGGACAAAGGTTTTCTCCAGGCAAGGAGAAGACATCAGCTGGCCTGAGTCAAGTCCCAGCAGGAAGTTTCCCTGCAAAACAGAGAATTTAAATCAGTTATTTGCATTTCTCATAGCTAAAGGAGATACTAAGAGGGAGAGAGAAAGAGAAACCTGGGAACAGCAGGCAGCTTCCTTGGGAAGGCAACTACAAACACAACAGCAAAAGGGCAGCTGAGTTCTTGTACAAAACATGCTATAAAGCCTGGCAATTCTCAAATGGTAAAAATAACTCAGAGCAAATTCACAACTCATAGCAAATTGAGAAGCAGCGATTCAGAGTGTACTCAACAAAAGAGTACATTTCTTCAGGATAGTCTCTAATAATTTAGCATATTAGTTGCCGTATGATACCAGCCCATTTCCTTACTGACAGCATGCTTAGTTACTGTAGATAATTGAGATTAACTAATCAAGCTCTTAGTCATTCTTCTAAGGGAAAAAGACAGGTATGAGATAGCTTTTAGTGCCACCTTGTTAATCCAGGTAATGAGGATGAGTGCTGAGCTGACCTGTAACGTTGTGCCAGCAGTGACCATTCTTGTCTCCATGCGTGAGGCAGCTGAGCTTGTAATTAGAGCGGCCTTTGGGATACCGTTGCGCTGTGCTGCCGAGGGGAAGGCCAAGAAACTGTGGAGAGGCAAAAGTAAGGGAAGAGGTGTGAGAGGGAACAGAACACAAAATGCATGATGGAGATGGAGATGCAGGGAGACAGAGAGGGACTCGGGCCAGAAAGGGAAAGCTATTGAAAACTGAGGAGAAGATAAATGTTTCAGTCCTGCTATGCTGCCTCGCTCAACCGGAGAACTGGAGGCTGAGTATTTACAGTGTTAAAGCTTGTTTTCCAGATAGAGAGAGACACGCGGGAAAAGGAGCCTCCAGAAAAGGGACGTGGTCCTGTGATGCTGGAGCTCAGGGTGACAGCTGTAGCCCACAAATACAGAATTGAGGGCTGGGGTTATAGTCCCAGCAGGGTGTTGGCTACTGCTCCGTGCTGATGTAGTTGACGGAGATACTTGAACAGAAGGGTAAAATGCAAGCAGCTGTGTTGGCAGTTCATACTGAACGTTTTGATCTCTGCAGAAAAAGTAAGGGAACCTCAAAGAGTCATTGATCCCTGTCATGCTGTCACCTGTCCACATCAGCTCCGTCTATCAGTCTAGCTGTCAGTCTTTGTGAAAGGATGAGGGTCCCCTGTCTTCAAAGCCACAGCACAAAAATTGAATCGCTGCTTCTGGGCAGGTGCGAGGTGAATCGGTTGTGTCCTGGGATGTGTATCTTCTCAAGCCCTCTCCAGCACCCATGATCAGACAGGAGGCACCGGGGGAGTCAATGGCTGCTGCCCCCGGCTTTGGCCCATGTGGTGTGTGCGAGAACAAACTTTTGCCACCCTTATGGGTACGCGTGGCTCCCTGCTTTCTTCAGCAGTGGCCCCCAACAAGCACCTGAAAATAGACTCTGACCTTTTGATTACACACGGCCAACTTGCCTGCTCTTTTAGCTGCTGCCGTTGAGTTTTCCCAAGCAATTTCTAAACATAAAATAGGAGTGATTTTAAAAGAAAATGGGTTCATCAGGTCAGTGGTAGTGTAATTCTGGAAAGGGTATGAAAGTGAGGAAGTAATGATAATGCACGAATTGAAGGGCTGATATAATTCGCCATGGCTGCATTGAGGTAAGAAATTGTAAATAAAACTTGTTTTCTGACCGGAACATAATGAGTTCCCTACCTTTTAACAGTGCCTGCAAAATAAATTAAAAGAAAACACATACTGCCTTTCTTCTCTTTCAGATAGTATCTATTTATTAAGGTAAAAGGAACAGTGACAGAGCATACTGCTTCTGCACAACAATACCTGCATTAACTCTGAAGTCCTGGCCACTGCCCAGAGACAAAGAAAGAAGAGGGAATGACGCTGGCATGGGAATAAAGTGACCTGAAATTGCCACTGACAGTAAAAGAGGCAGAGTGATGGCCAGTAAAGGCTTGTCCCTGCCCTTCTCATAGCCTTTCTCGTGCTGGAAGGAACAGTGATTTTAGGGAGGGAGAGGGTATCTGAAGGCAATTATTGTTTCTGCAACAGAGGTATTATTATTGGTGTTTAACTGCATCCACAGCTTTTATAACTTTTTAGTGCTTCAGCAAAGATACTGTCCTTGCTGCTCTGAAACTTTAGAGTGGACTCGCGAGTGCAGGAAGTCCAAGAAAGAAAAGGGAGCCATGGTGAAAACAGAGCAATGTGAATAGGATGCCCAATAAAAATGTCCATAGCCAAAAGGGGTCGAGCTCAACAAGCCCACTAAAGGGCACACAACGGCTGAGTTTCTGGAATATGCAATAATTAGACAATACTTCTTATAAAACTGTGCTGAGATACCCCTTTACCTAGTTGGTGACTCAAATGTATAGCTCCAAGCTTCTGTGAACAGGGATACGGCTAAAAGCAAGCAAGAAAAAAAAAAAAAAAAAAGACAGAACTGATTTTTACCTACACACAACTGGCCCCTGCGTAGTTACTTCTTGTTCCCTTAAACCTCACCACAGGCAGGGACCCTGTGTCAACTGACTGATCAACGCTTCTATGAACTGCACACCGAAATGCTTCTACTTCTTATCTAGAGAACAAAAATGGAAACTATGGTAACAGAGACAGACCTGGTAAAGTCCATCAAAGCCTGAGAGGGTAACTCAGTCTCCCTCTGCCTCGAGCCTTTGACCTCTCTGCTGAGCTCCCAACCGGAAGGGCACTTCTCCTGACGGTACGTAGAGGGGTATAAATAACTTTTACATGGCCATAACCCACTGCACAATTATTACTGATTTTCACCCATGCTGCGCTTGGTCTCCTGGTTTGAAGGCATGCTTTCCTCGTTTCAGAACCTAACTCGTAAAAGCATATATCACTTAGGCTGTTACCTAGAAATGGAGTAGTCCTAAGCACTGTGATTTTGGTTGGTAATTTTAGCTCAACCTGCTACGTTTACCTTAATCTATGTTTGTATGAAACACGTCTGGAAATTGTGCCACTGTTGTAACTTATAGCTTCATTTAAAATACATTTAAATTATAGAGAACTTTTCTGAATTTACTGGGTTTGTAGATAAATATAATTTAAAGTTTTGCAGATTTTCTTTCTTCTGAAACAACAGATAGGAATTAAAAAAAAAAATCGTATAAGAAACTTACCTCTCCAGCACTTTTCTTTTCCCACAGGAAGTATGGCAATTTTTATAACACACTCAAAGGCAATTTACTGTGACATGACTTAAAAAGTAAAGCTCATTTTTACGGCATACAGGTTTTTTGCAACATGGTAGAATTCCTGTATGTCTGACAGCACAGAGAATAGTGTGCAAAATACCATGTGGATTTCAAGTGGCCAAAAGCAGGGGCTGGTTTGTAATTTTCTTCCCGTTGTTGCAGGACGCAAATTCTTTTTTGGGAGGGCTGGAGCAGGGTGTCTGTGAGCCTGAAGAGGGAAAATAGGTCACATATTTCAATGAGAAAAGGATGCATTTTGGCTTGTTTTATTTTCCCACAGCTAGTAACAAACTGCATCCTGAGCTTAAAAGCACAAAGCTCAGTGAGGTCAGAAGTAAACGAATCCCCGTGCTGTCTTTCTGCCATTTGTCTTTCCAGGCTGATTTTTAACTCAACCTCCAAATGTTACAGGGAGGTTCTTACTGCTACCAAAACAAACAGCAGACGGCTCGGCAGGGCGCCGAGACGGGGCGA